>NC_051185.1:9695587-9894281 GCF_013339695.2 Rhipicephalus sanguineus | reverse complement strand
ATTATTTTAATTAATTTATCATGGCAGAATTAATGGCATTAAGTCAACTTGATCTCTGATGTCGATGTATACCATATAACTCTTAATTTCAACAAGAACAGAAGAATTCGTACCAGTTTATTTTGTAAACACATTACCTGAATATTGGGAATACCGGAAGTAAATGCTAGACCGGAAGTATGCAGGAGAGAAACAGGAGTGTCACTCGTTGCTTGTGCCGCTAAGAAGGTGTAAACATTTAAACGCTGCACATATTTCGTTGACAGTTTATTCATCTAGCGTCGTGTTGCTAAAGTGAGGTTCAGCGGCAAATAAACAAACAAATGCACGAACAGTCCAACGTGCCACCAGATACACAAACTAACCTACAATCCAGCAAAGACGCTAAGGAGGTGTTGCTGACAGGTGATATTTATAAAAATTTGTGCCGTCTGAAGAGACGGAGTTCTAGATATACCTATCAATAACTTATGCCTAGAAACACGTCAGCGTTATAAATAACCTGGCCATTTGTCAAGAGTGTATATGCGAAATGCGGAAGCGTCGAAGAGACGCTCCGTTTCCGAAAAGGAGACTTACTTCACCTCGGTGTTGTAGAAGTGTGTGTACGTTCCCAAAATAACCCATTCTTCTTTCAAGGTTGCCTCTCTCTCTCTCTCTCTCTCTCTATATCTTATATATATATATAGATATATAATATATATAGTATAGATATATTATAGAGAGAGAGAGAGAGAGAGAGAGAGAGAGAGTTGAAGGAGCGGTTGCTTTTGGTTGTATAGGTATGAGAGGTGGCACTTTAAGCAATCTTCATTTATTACGTCGACGTTTCGGTCAAAGCTCTCATAAACGTTCTCCGGCACAACGCTCTGCTGGGAAGTGAAGGACCTCACTTCGTTCAAGTACATCACTGCTTCTTCAGCTGAAATTCTTCCTCTACAAGGCTGACTTCTTCCTCTTCTTCCTGAGGTAGAACGCTCACTACAATGTCTTCTGCTGAGAGACTGGCGAACGTCTCAAAGCGAGAGTCACAGGCGACATGGTCCTCAAAACGCAAAAACGCTATTTGTGCCTAGTCTTTCAGACAATTCCTGATCAATATGACATCAGAGGCACTAGATGGAGACATAAAATATGTTCGTAGAACTGAAATGCGCTCTGCAATAATTTCGTTAAAGTGAAATGAGTTAGCGTTGGGTCCAATGGCGCGTCTGTGGGGGATTTAAAAAAAGTTCGTACAACTGAATAGTTCGTTTAACTGACGTTCGTTCAGCTGCTATTGTACTGTATATTGTTGGCAGCAGGATATTTATTATCGTCTCATTCGCAGCTTTCCAAACATGGGTGAACGAGGAACCCCGAATTAAAGCTTCGGGACCACGAGGCCACTATCATCCATAATTTAGGGCTACCAAAGGTGAGTATTTGCACATGTGAGAATAATAGAGTATTTATTTCTCACAGACAATTTCACTTACCGTTTTTCTTTGAACGTTATGAAAATTGACCAGTTTGCCATTTCGTTACGATCACCACAAACTGTAGTCGTGTGCGGCCCCATTCGCATAGCGATTTATGTCACGTGATCTATCAGGCAGCCGATAAGCTTGAACATCGTTTGTGCAAAGATCGTCCTATGCGAGAGCCGTTAGAAAGGAATGCTAACGAGTGCCGGCAATTTGCATACATCATTAGTGAGGAGCGGAGCTTAGATCAGTTCAACAGCTTTTATGTATAATTTTATGTTGCGTTTTCTTCTTAACCCTGAAAGTACTTTACGTAGCATGACCATTTACACATCGTGCCATTATGCTAATTTCTTGCTCTTTCGGTAGGCCGCGGTAGGGAAACACTGCTAATTTTTCCCACTGTGCCCGACTTGCTTCATTACCGAACGCTACGTAGGATGTGCGGCCTTCCACTGGTAGTTAGTGTTATGAGGATAAGCGTGCAATTACGTGCGCCACAAGGAAATTATGAGGTGAACAATTCAATCAACGATAGGAGAGCGCCGTGCACGCTTTTACAGAAGCCATCGCTAATTAAATTAGTGTGAGATTGGAAGAGCTGCTGGAATATAATAACTATTCTTCGGCCGAGGCTCTTTCTGCCGTACACTAGCTATGTAGGCCGTTCCTTTTGTGCAATGGAACGTTGTTATATGGTATGCAAATATAGTTTGCCACCTCCTCTTACGAATTCGTGTTCCTCTACGTTCTTCATTATGCTAGAGACGCCGTCTAAAAGATGAAAGGAAATAAGTTCTTCGTGCAACAAACGGAAGAAATGACGCGTCTGAAGCGGGCTGTTATCTGCCTTTTTCTGCGTCCACAGTGTCGCCGACGGTGACGTTGTTAGTGGGCGCTGCGAGCAGATTACACGTTCTTGCCGCCGAGGAGAAACTTCTTACTCTCACCTAAAAGCTTGCCTTAGAGACCAAGATGTCAGGCTTTTATGCCAGGAGCCGTTAAGACTGGTACATCGCAGTCGCAGCTAGTACTGTGCAACGTTGATTTAGCGTGTACGCCGAGCTAACCAAAGCATTTCAATGCTAATAAAGTTTCACTGCGATAGAACTGTATCAAATTTGATCGCTGTCCATAGGCTTATCGTAAGAAATCTGCACTGACTCAGCGAATTCACCATTCATTGTGTACTGTTCGTAGCTTAGAGGTACAGCTACAGCGGGGCCCTATGTAACGACTTCTAACTAATATGGCTTGCGGTGTGCTGCAGCGATTTGGCGCAAGCAAGCGTACATGCCATAATGCGATTCCCATCTCTCTCGAAAAAATAGAAATAATCAAAGTGAAGCTTTTCCAGCTTGCGCTGCACTGATTGATATTACAGGAGACAGCCTCGAAGTAGTGCTGCACGCTTTTTTTTATTCATCAAGAGTTTCTCTAGTGTGAAGTAGGACGTCACATAACTTCCGCCGCAGAGTTACTGCGCGCCAGTAGCTCGAAAGACGCTGTCAACGCCGCTTCACTTCACTTCACGCCAGGCTGAGGCAAACAAATATGGACAAAATTGTTCATCCAAGCCGTGCATCGGAGCATATCCAAGAGCGCTCCTTTGTTCAGCGAGAGTTGCGTGTTTTCGTAAGTTTGAAGGGAGGATGAAAAACTTGGAGCCCTTTTGCGCTAGATGGGGTCGTTCCTTATGTTCACTTTGACAATTTTGGTGAGCACGAAATGTTGCTGTGTAGTACTTCGACTACGGTCATGACTTTGCTTTTTTGTTGTTGTGTTTTATAGCGTGCTGTCATCACGTCTCTTCTTCCTTTTTTCACTCTTTTAAATCCCCTTGTCCCTTCCCACGTACAGGCTAGCAAACCGGAGAATTTTTCTGGTTAACCTCCCTCGTCTTTCCTTTCTCTCTATTCTCTCTCCCTTTTAGTGAGCCATGTTTCAAGACGGAATTCCTTTGGCTCTTCGTGGAATATTCAATTTGAACTCAGGTGCACGTAGGCGCGGCGGGGGCTATGTTCTTCGACGATGAAATGAAGGCACGACGAGAAACAATCAATAGAAAGTTTTAGAAGAGACGCTACAAGGGCTTTTGGTGTCTCCTATAACTCGGCATTCGTAGCTGTGTCATTAATGTGAAAACCTTATAGGTCTCATGGGAACGTGGCCTTGAGCGAAAGGCCGGCGTCCACGTACTTGTAATCCAAAAGACCTCATAAACGTAACCCTTATCAGTACACTACAAAGAAGGGTTGCTTCGCGTAGGCAGAGTCCAGTTGGCGTGCGAAAGCGGAGCTAACAGTGCGGACGCTGCAGTCAGTGTCACACAGAAGAGTGTGTACTTCATGATTCACAGCTCAGAGTTAAAAATGTTCTGTTTAGCACGGTACTATCGGTCTGCAGCAGGCTTCCGTTTCTCACTGTACGCAAAGAAATAGAAAGGACGAAGTTTATTCTGAAAGCGGATCGCACGCTCGCCTTAGAGGAAACGGGAAATAAGCGAAATAACAAAAAAGAAAAAGGTAAGGCTATAACTTAGAAGGGGTCCTGCTTCGCGGGTGATATGACTCTAGCAGTGCTGGTTTGCAGCGGCGGTGAAATCCAATGTTCATACAACATGTTCTTAAGCTAAGCTGCCTGAGTAACCACAAAACCAAAGTTTGCTTCTATGCTCCTTCTTTACTTGTTAATTTTTGTTTTCCGTTGACAGTTTTTTTTTTTGCGCTGCGAATTACTTACAGAAATGAAGTAGCCAAGGTGATATGAACGTCAACCTCTCCACAGCAAGCCAGTTATAACACAACACAACACAACACAACACAACACAACACAACACAACACAACAGAACACAACACAACACAACACAACACAACAGATGTTAGCATGTGTTCGGGTAGCCAGCAGGGAAGGCGGGGAGGGGCGCCCAGCCCGTTCATCGCGTGCATTGTGTTGAGTACAGGAGAGATTTAACTTTCTGCGGAACACTACAAATTGCCACCACACCCGATTCGCTAACCCGATTGCGCAGGCATGTTTTGCGCCATATTGGTTTTATTGCGACAGCTTACGGGGCTCAATTAATAACGTGGCAGAGTCAAGAATTTCCCCTGGCAACAAGAGGGGCACTTTGTCTTATGTCCTTCGTAGCTCCTATGCATCGAGAGCGCTAACTCGGGCAATCGAATGATTGATTGGTTGATTTGAATGCCCTTACTGAACCTAAGAGCGCAGAAATGAAATGCGGGAAACCAGAAAGGCTTCTGGCAGGGCCTCTTTATGCTTTGAATACGTTCAGCAAGTAACGATGACCCCAAGTTTTATCGTATTGTTCTTGCTTACAGAAGCACAATCACACTTCGTGGTTCCAAAGCGTTCTTGAGAATAGTCATTGCCCCCCCCCCTCCCTTTCCTTTCCCCAGCTCCGTTTCATTAATCTCTATTTGCCTGCATTCCAAAATCTCACACTATGCTCGCTGATTTCTATTCTGTCGTGTATATTTTTCGGTTTCTTCGCGTTCAGCTATTATTCTACTGCGCCTACGTTCAACTGTTCTCCTTTAGGAATGGTAGCATGTGGAAAAGACGTTATATTTTCCTTGATTTTGATTCAAAGCTTCGTTAAAGTTATACGTATATCTATATTGTTTTCGCATTGTTCTCGCCTCTATAGATATGCCACGAAAGTTTTACCGTAGAACTAGAAATCGATAGTGCATAGCAACTGCGAATGTTGGAGGAAGGATATCTTGGTACAGTTGCGTAATCTTTTGTCCCTTCTTTCTGATGCGAACCTTGTTTCCTTCTCAAATACCTCCGTGAAAGTTCTATTGTCATGGATCCAATGTAGGGCATGCTATCGCTCCAATCACACTCGCCGGATGCCCACCTTTCTTTGATATCTATTGTTTGTCAATATTTTCCCTCTAGACGCCATACTGAGCAGTGTTTTTGACAGTTACCTGTAGTGCAGCCAGAACGTTGCTTTTAAAGAGTTATGCGGAATAAAACTTAGAGCGCATAAAAGAAGGACGCAGGACAAGGTAAGGTATACAAGCACCACAAGCGTAAAGTGAGTGTATACCTTGCCCTGCGTCTGTCTTTTTGCGCTCAAAGTTTTATTCCAATATGCAGTTCCAACTAGCCCGCCTATCCATCCTGTTGAATGAAGTGCCACAAAATGTTGGTGACACAAAGGCCGACGTTTGCCTTTTCCAAGGATCCAGCACGAACGTACTTTGCTTGAGAAAAAGCTCAAATTCGTGTAGTCGTTATAGATGTGCTGCCACCGTCCTTATTCCTGCTGTGTTTTCTCAGCTCGCTGCTGGTTTCGTCTAGTTATTTTACCACCGCGGCGTCGGTAAACACAAGGCCGTGGTGCTCACGACAATCACAACGTTCGCGCTTAGAAAGGATAAACAAACGTGGTAAAGCCTAGTTTTACGGTGTCAGAATAGTGATGGCATGAGGGCAGAAGAGATGAGCAAATAAGCAGAAAATTACCGCGGTCCCTTATGCACTTAATTAAGACGACTTAATTACATTCCTCGTAAAGTTTTTCCGCGAAGTACCCTGTGTGTTACCCTATCTTTTTTACAGTCCTATTCTTTATGCTGCAACCACATATATTATTCTCTAGAGTCGGCAAGCGTCATTCCCCTTCTTGTGATAGTAGCCAGCTATACCATTATTTTTCCTCCTCTGTAATTATTTCCAGGCATAAAGACACAACAATAGCAATAAAAATGTGCCAACTAGTTATTCAGTCACGTCGCCCTAACGAACTAATGTTTCTGGTCGTACACATAGTTCTCCTTTCTTAACAACTCCACGCCACGTCTGCAAAAGCACAGCGCCGAGCGTCTAAATCAAACAAAACGTGGTCAGTGAAGGCGGAGTCCGAAACAGGCGCCGTACCCGCGTAGCGAAAAAGAAATAAAGACAGGCACGTTGTCGAATAGACGTGTGTCCCGTATTTCTGCAGACAGTATATGGTACGGCGAGTACCGCGGCATTGCGCGCACACACACTAAAAAGGAACGTTTGCGCTGGGCTGACAGACTATAAATTAACGTTGCAGAGGCTTTCCTGCAAATACTCGCGACGTTCGTTGGCTGTGCCCGGGAAAATTAATTTGCTCTTGCTTTATCTGAAACTGTACAGCAGCAAATAGTCTAGTTTTTCTTTCTTTTTTTTCTTTACTCCGCGTAAGCTCTGCGCCGAGCTTACCCTTCGGCAACTCCGCGATTCCGAACGAGTTCTGCAGTAATCCGCGAGTTCTAGGTGCTTTTCGGGAAACGGAAAATTTGTCATCCGCCTGCGACTGGCAAAGCGTATAACGGAGTGAGAGGCCTTCTGCAGGCTGCTGCTACTACAGACATAACTAATTAGAGCAAAAAAAATAACAATGGACAAGGGGATGGCAACAGACAGGACTAGGTGCTATACTTCAACTGAGCATTTACTCGCAGAAAAACATAAAAACACACCAGATGCGCAGGAACCAAGTGATGAAATGGGGAAGAACGTTCTCGAGGGCTTCCCAAACCTCAACGAGCTGGCCCACGATCGTGCGCGAGAACTCACGCGCCGCGGCGGTCTGGAGGCTCCGGAGGGGCAGGAAGGGACTCAGCAGAATGATCCACTTCTGACATTTAATGAGGTAACAAAGCATTACCAACTTGGCAGGAGAGTCTATCCTCTTCCTCACCCGAAGCTCAGCAGAGCTCAGTCAGCTACTCTGAGAATCTTGCAGACGGGGTCTTTCCCGTCGCGGGGCATTCTCAGTAAGATGTACTCGGACGTTGACCCCGGTTGCCCCGACTGCAGTGGAACCTTTTGCTCCATGGCTCACATGCTCTGGCGATGTCCCGCATTGCCTCAAACCCTTCTCTCCAGCGAAGCCGAATGGGAGGAGGCCATCAGAAGCACGGCACTCCGACAGCAAGCCCAGGCTATCCAGAGGGCCCAGGAAAGGGCGGAGCGTCACGGCGTTCTGTCCTCTACGCGGGTGCGGCCAGCAGTTACAACGGCCTCCCGTTAGGGGGTCGTAACTCCTCAGGATCCAATAAAGTTCGTTGTCTGTCTGTCTGCGCAGGAAGCTGCGCAGCACGGAAAAGATCACTGAAAAAAAAAACGGCCCCTATAAACGCCACTATTTTTTTTCTCTCTTTCAACTGTTCACATGCCTGCGCAACCTGCTACTATACTGCTACTACTGCCTGGACCGAAGTCTAACAAATGTTTCTTTTGAACCTTGTCACATGCCAGGCTAAAATTCAGTGCTGCAGTAATTTTCATGCCGTCCCCTATTTGCTGCCGGAAGGTAAGGCAGTAAAGGAGAAATGCACGGAAGTAAAGCAGAAAAGCGTCTGGTTGGATGCCCTACGTTCTAAGAAAAGAAAAAAAAAGAGACATTTGACTCTTTCTTGTGATTCCTGACTTGCCACGTACATGAATCTCTTCAAAGAGACACGTTAACACTCTTTCGCGTTTGTTTATACTTTTTAGGGGAGTCATGGGAACCAAAATAAGGTTCATGTGTCTATTTAAAGGTAGTTATATATATGGCAAGTCAGGACTCACCGAAATGACCAACATATAGTCTTCTTTTTGTTAGTGTGCACTGGGGAAAAATTGCGGGCAGTTTGCACTAAGTCGCGCAAAGCTTGGCGTTGCGAAGCACTCTACGTCGACCGACACGTCTAGCTTCGAGATGCGCGGCTTTCCTCCTCGGGAGTACGCACTTTGTTACGACGTCCCGTGACACTCTGGATACGATCGGCCGCAGCCAGGCTATGCACTATAGAGCGGAGGTTGCGCGCGATGTCTCCGTCGGTGGGCGTGGCTTAGCTACTACGCATGCGCGGCTTGGCCAGGTGGTGCAGTATCTGATCGCTAGACGACGCGATGCTTGCTTCCTCTTCCTTTCTATCGTCTTTCTCTCTCTAATTCGTTGGTGTTTTGTGTCTTTTTATTTCTTTCTGCATTTCCTTCTCTCTCTTTTGCACTTTCATCATTCTTGCTGTGCTACGCTTTACTCACTCCCCTCCTCCTTTCTGTCCTCTTCACCATCACATCTCTGCTCCTTACGTTCACTTCCCCTTCCCACCCCCTTGCTACACTATACTATACAAGGCTATGCTATATTGTGTTAGTGTAACTAGATAGCCGAGCGGCTAGAACGCTCGCCTTGGGATCGAGGGTAGGCTGGTTCGAATCCCGCTTGGTGAAGAATTTTTTTTCAGCAAGAATTTTTCTCTTTCTCTTTCTTTCTTTCTTTCTTTCTTTTTCTTTCTTTCTTTCTTTGCGTACTCGTTCTCTCGCCCATCAGGGCTATTATAGGCGACGCCGTAGCGGTGGGTAGTGGGATTTGTCCGAATTCTGTGGTGCATACCCGTTCATGATGATGATAGTTTTCGGGCACAACCACACACTTTACACCTAGCTAAAATAGCTTTGCCGTTAAAAAGGAATATAGTGTACACCTTTGTTAGTGTGCACTGGCAAAAGTGAATAGAAAGGTGAGAGAGAAAGAGAGGGAGTGGAGAGGGAAATGAGCGGTGAATTCGCTGACGCTTTTGGCACTGCACGACTAGTCAAAGCTGTTCACGCAAGCCTGTCATCCTCAAGAAGCCCTACGCATGAGTAATGATCGACGCTAACTGCGTCTGTTTTCGCAACTAACGAATTGATTTGCTAAGGCGAAAGCCTTAGATGCCTCATCAAACACGAAAATTGACGATCGGTGGCGTCAACACGAGTGATGCAAAAAAATGTCATGTGATGACGGCACCACATGTCATCATGACGTCAGATATCGGGACGTCACATGAAAGCGTCATCACATGACGTGTTGTTTAGTTTAGTCAAAGGTGGGCGCAGATCCCGGAGGCGCTGCAGTACCCCATGAGGTGCAGAAAGCTTGCAATGTCTGCGATCCCTGAGGCATTGCAAAACCACGTAAGGTGCAGAAATCTTTCGCGACAGGATCAATGCAACAGACTAATAATGAAAAAGAAGTAGATGGCTTTTGCCTTCAAGTCGTCTTACGCTAAAGCATAAGGGACCGTGTGATTTTGTTGTGTAACCAACTAGCAAGAACCACAAAATGCAATCCGGAACAGCAAGAACCAACTGCAAGAAGGTCTTATTGTAACAACCTTCTAGTTCTGCGGGCCCTGCCCTATGTCACCAGAATAATAAGCCTCAGGCAGCCATGACACCCGTAAACCTCGTTGCGCAATCCGTTTGCTTGTCTCGATGTATTTCCTACTGTGTGAACGAACGAGCCTGCATGATCGTTCTGCACGTTCTCGTCAAGAAATGCAAGCAGCGTCAGGGCTGTTTGTACGATTGTACTATTTTCGTAACAATGAGGGCTACAGACGGGCGAGCGTCGAACAGTGTTAGTTAGTGACCTAACATAAGCGAAATTCTCATGAATGGTTCATCCAGCACACGCGAGAACAAGGTGAATCATTCTATAATACTGGAACTGATAATGTTCGCCTGCTTTTCGAACCGCCTTTCTTGTCGCTTCCTTCTTCTTTAGTCACGCATTGTGAACTTGTTTTGTAATGAGTGCAAATTTGCGAACCATTAATTTAAATTTTCAGCTAAAGTTATACGCATGTGAGACTGGGATACAACATTCTGCCCGGTATGTGTAAAAAGATGGCCGCGATCATTACAAGCTTTCACCTCCGTAAAACTTTACATAACCCGGACGAAACGGTTTCTCCGTGGACAAGATCATCGTCGTCATCATCATTTGTTGTTCCCTTTATTTGAGGGGAGGGGGGGTGTACATTCAATGTTCAAGAAGATCTGTTAACGCTAGTGGAAATAAACACGCATGAGCAATCATTAATTGAATAAAAAGAAACAGTTGAACAAAAAAGAATTGACCGACGATTACGATTCTGCCTAATGCGAATTCTGAGCGCAGCTTCATGTTGGAGCAACGCCAACTGGGTTTGAAGTTTCGGCTATGCACAGTTGTAGCAATATCACATTCGTTACATATTGCCGCAGAAACTGCCAGCGCTCGAGTGCTACGCACACCACTCTGTGCACTGCAGGCGTCGCGAACCAAGTGAAACGTCGACAGCCCTGTTACGACAAGCGAAGCCAGTCGCAGTGCGCATGCCAGCCCTGCATGCGCACGAGGTCCGACCGAGGGGCCAGCGCGCGTGACGGAGGAAGAAAGCGAGGTTAGAAGCCAGTGGCTCGTGATATCGACAGACTTCACGTTCGCTCTCTTTCGTCCTCGTTCGCTCTATCGGTTACACAGCCGAAGCCAACGACGACCCCGCTTAGCGCAGGAACGGGCGCCTAAGAGCTAAAAATAGCATACACATCTTGGGTATGTGGGACGGCGCGTCACAGTTCCGAAAGGCAACGAAAGCGCTGCTGCGATTTCTTGTTCAGGATGCCGGTCTGATGCCGGTCAAACGTGGAACTGTTGTTACATCAGCGGCAACAGTGACCTCATCCTCCTCCCTAACTTTTCTTCCCCTTCCCCCATGCAGGGTAGTCTACCGGTTGCATAGTCTTCATGGTTATTTTAACCTCCCTGCATTCTCCATTTTGTGTCCTTCCTTCCTTCCTTCCTTCTATTTTAACCTCCCTGCATTCTCCCCTTTGTGTTCTTCCTTCCTTCCTTCCTTCCTTCCTTCCTTCCTTCCTTCCTTCCTTCCTTCCTTCCTTCCTTCCTTCTATTTTAACCTTCCTGCATTCTCCCCTTTGTGTCCTTCCTTCCTTCCTTGCTTCCTTCCTTCCTTCCTTCCTTCCTTCCTTCCTTCCTTCCTTCCTTCCTTCCTTCCTTCCTTCCTTCCTTCCTTGTCTTCGTCCTCTAACAAACTGAGCTTGCTGCAGTATGCTTGTTTTCGGTTGGGAGACGATAATTTGCTTCATTAACGAAACGTTTGTCGATGGCGTCTCGTAATGGACGCTTTTATAGCACCTATAACCAGGCTGTCCCAACCGTATATCACCGACTCGACTTGAAAGGCCGGTGCTCTATTTATGGATGCATTAGATGCATTATTCATGTAGCGCTCTTTGGTCAGCGTTACCTCCATCAAATCGGCAACGGGAAGTGACCACTTACGAACAACTTTGGTCTCTGTTACTTCCTCTGATGTTTCTGTAATCATTCCGCGCCGCATAACATTGTTACGGGCATCTGTAGGACGAAATATGCCGCGTCGAATATTACGCATGCGCCTACGCTAACGCGTTGTATTCAGTCCTGTGGAATGTCTCCTCGCGGCGACGCAAGGGAAAGTGACGCATTATCGCAGCAGGACTAGCATAGTTTAGCAGAACAGAGCGTATTTCGGCGCGTATGCCGGTGTTACTCCCCGAAAAGACCAGAGTGCGAACAGTTGCAGTTGGGCCAATCACGCACCCTCTGGTAAAGTGTGTTTTGCTCGAAGCTGCCCGCCGTGCACGTGTAATGCTTCTGTTACTGTTTCGACTTAGTTTGTACGGATACCCGTAGTTAGCCTTAGCTTAGGGAATAAATGTGTCTGCAGCATGCGTACGGTTTAGCGAGCGATAGTGTCGCACTTGTCGGTTCGAAAGCAGGGCTCAATAATGCTCCACCTGGTAGGCAGCTGTATAGATCGGTGGCCTTAAGGCGGCTGTCTTAGCAAGTTGGTGCGCAGTGTATTAATAATGCACTGCGCACTAATTTTCGCGGTGCACTGCGCGGTGGAGTGAAGTTTCATCGCAGAGCACCCCCCCCCCCTTTTACGCACACCCTGTGTGCAAGCCGATGGTCAACATGATGTGATGCAGAAAAATCACGCCGACCTCTCAAGCGTCGCTCGAGGCGCGCAAGCTGCGCGTTCACTTCGTCACTGCGGCGTTCGCGTGTCTCTGCCTGCTGACGGCTATGCATTAACACGGTATGGTAGGCCGTAGAGGCATGCAGCGCCATAAGAGGCTCGACAAGCATGAAATTAAACGCGACGACCCGATTGTATTGTCGGATTCTGACGTGACGTTTCAGTCTTCAATACATCTCCACCAAGGCCTTCGCCTTTGAGTCGCCTTAGCGATGGTGCAAGTGACCCTCGGAATTTTTTTATTGATACTTATTCGAATGGGCGTGTATCCATCTACAGGATGACAGGTATGGCTGTCAACCTTTGTTCGTTCGTGCACGTGTTTGTATGTGTGCGTGTATATAGGTATACACATGCAAAATTGAAAAATCTCTGGGGGGCGGGAGATGGTTCGAACCCCCGACACTCCGCACCACTGGCTACGCCAGTGACTACTACTACCTACTACTACTACTACTACTACTACTACTACTACTACTACTACTACTACTACTACTACTACTACTACTACTACTACTACTACTAATGTCCTTAATTTCATTCCAAAAAGGGTGGATATGACTGAGAGAAAATTTTCACGAAACGCTGAAGCAGCTCTCTACCGGTGAAAACGTACATATTAGGTTTAAGAGAACAACCGATGAAGGTCGTTTGCTACTACTTTGCAGAGGCTACTTCAATGGACGCCACTTGTCGGGATCAGCTGCTGGGCGGGCTCGATTCAACGCTGCCTCCAAGCGAGCCACCGGGGAACTGCACCGGTTTACAAGGATTGCCCAACGACAGCTGCTGTTCGTCATCGCTGGAGGAGCCGGGAGATGGCTGGATATTCGACCGTTTCGATGTCAAGGTCATACTTGTGATCGCGTACAGTATGGTCTTCTGCTGCTGCTTTTTCGGTGAGCACCGACCATTTGCAAACTACATCTCCTCCTAGAGTTTACGCACGTGATGCGGCTACAGTAGATGAGGTGGTGAGGCGGTGGCGCCCTCTCTTGCGCGCAGGCAAATGGACCGACGACGATGCACGCCGCGACAGCAGACGACGATGCCGCAATGCACCTCCTAAGAGGTGCTTCGCCCCTAAAAGATGCAGTCCTGTTGCGGGCAATCCTGGGTGCCCATGTGGGGCAGCCCATGTTGTTCACGCAAATTTTTATGGCGGGTCTGGTAGTGGTGGGAACCAGGAGGACTTATGCTTGTTCTCAATATAGCCGTAAATTGCTTGCAGGTAACAATATTTCGTGGACTTCTTAGTCATCTTGGCATGACGCCCTGGTCTCGAAGACAGTTCCTTAACCTGGCCATCAGCGCAGTTAGCTTTACAGTGTGGAGGTTATATTGTGAAAGACACACACCTTATATGTGTCTGTTGGCCTGTTGTCCTGATCAGTACCTTGGAGTGCGTTATGAAATGAAGTCATACCAAATATCCCCCGTTGCAGCCTTATTAGAATGAAACATTACCCGCTGCGCCATTGTCAGCGTTACTGCAGGCGGCCTAAAAAGGCGGTTCATAAACGAAATCCATGATATTGCAGCGAACTACCAATTCCGTTTAGTAATAGTCGTGGGAAAAGGAGGACGATTACTGAGTGAAAAATACAGGAGTACATGCGAGATTTGGCGCATTGGCACTGAATTATAACAAAAATGACTCATTGTACATTACTTATGCATCACATTATTGCATTGCGTTATAATGACTCATTTACATGTATCTGAAGGGCAATTTGGGGTTTGTTAGTAGTAATGAAAAGTTATCGTTTCACTACCGCTATAGAAATATCATGGCGCTTTGCATGTCTTAGAAACAGCGACATAATACCATTTCGGCGTCGAGGTATATCCGAGCTTTTGACACGTGTGTAAACGGTTACCGTGGCGGGGTTGGAATGGTAGAGCATCCGCTTTGCCGAAGGTCGCGCATTCGCTTCCCAGTGGCGACCGGAAGCCCACCGGTTTTTTTTTTTCTGAGGTGTGGAGAAGTATACCGGGCTGGCCCTGGGTGGTGTTTCAGGGGCACCCATCTCGGATAGTGGCCTCATAATCAGTCAAGGTGGTACAGTGGTTAAGGGGCTCGGCTGCTAAACCGAAGGTCGCGGGTTCGATTCTGGCCGCGGTGGTCGCATTTCGATGGAGGCAAAACGCTAGAGGCTGGTGTACTGGGCGATGTCAGTGCACTTTAAAGAACACCAGGTGGCCGAAATTTCCGGAGCCCTCCACTACGGCGTGCTTCAGGCTGATATCGTGGTTTTGGCATTTAAAACCCCACAAATTATTGCTAAAGTGGCATCCTAAAAATCTGTGAAGTTGTCGGTGCGCATGAAACTGTCGAGCGCCCTGCACATGCGGTGGGAAGCAGAGAATTGCTGCGTCCGTGTACCTACCGGCAATGTAGGCATAAACGTGACTCAGGTCACGTGCTCGGCAGAATGAAGTTTCAAGTCGATCGGGGGAATACCCCGCCCTTTGGGGCATTGTCGGCATGGGACCGCGTGGCTTAAAGATTAGGTTACCTTTTTTTTTTGGTTTTGATCTGCGTAAAGCTGCAGTCTGCATACAATTAACAAAAAGAACCACGAGAACTTCTTGTCTCTGTTCTTTGCAATATTTTGTTGCTTCTGTTATTTGGTGTTGCGTGGAACTGTGTGCAAGCACAAACGACGAGAGCTAACAATTACGGACTTGCCTTTAGGATTTAAAATAACGTTTACAAGCACAGAACAAAAGATACGTTCTCTTTCTTTTGTATCCGACTTTCATTGTGTAAACTGTCTTATACCGCCATGGTACACTGCAAGCCTCAGTAAGTGGATTTTTCAGATATGCACAGTCATATTGTTTATAAATCTATCTCGAGGAACAATGAAAAAAAAGAGAGAGAGAGTATAGAATCAAAGGCCAGCTGCGTTCACAGTTGTTACTGGGGCTGTCGTGGTTCCGAGCTCACTGTCGCATTGCTATAGCTACAAGTAGCTTAAAGCACTGGCCTAAACACAAAAAAGTTACTTAATTTTTGGTGAGAAGTGTTCGCATCGTTCATACGCGCTTGTGTGCAAGGCCTTACCTCACGTTCAAATGACAGTCATGACAAGTCGAAAAAGTGAATACGGGCTAAACAAAGACATTAGAAAAGAACGTCAAAGCGAGTAAACTCCGGAAAAAAATTTTTTTTTTGAGATGCTGAGGTGTAAAATATGTCGTTTACTCAGCCCCGCAATTTGAAAGGATACTCAGTTTGCGCTTGTTAGTTTAGAACAAGTTTTACGCTTGTGTATATGGGAGTTTCACCGTGTAGGTTGCTTCGTTATTCATCCCTCAACGAAGGCACCGCTTGAAACATTTGGTCAGAACAACGACTCCGCAGTCTTCTAAAAGAAAGCCCGTTTATTTTTGCATGCGGTTGTCGCAGGCAACCTGCTGGTCATCGGAGTGGTGATCATGAACCGGCGCATGCGCACAACGACCAACTTCTTTCTGACCAATCTGGCGGTGGCCGACCTGTGCGTGGCCATGTTCTGCGTGTACCAGAACCTCTTCTTCTACCTCACTCCACAGTGGGTGCTCGGTGACTTCCTGTGCCGGATGTACTTTTTTGTGCACGGACTCAGCTACACCGCGTCCATTCTCATACTCACTGTAATCTGCGCCGAGAGGTATCTGGCTATCGTGCATCCCATGTGGAACAAGCAGGTGAGTACAATATCTCGTCTACTGATATCGGCTTCACAATGTGCATTCCGCCTTTCTTGACGATGCCACGGCGCATGCGCCCTTCCCCTAGCGGGAAAGTCGCAAAACGCCTCATGATCTCGGAGGCTTGACCGTATCGGTTGTCGCGGCCTCTACCAATACCCTGCCGAAACGGCAGAGGGCAGCGCAGGAGAATGTAAAAGGCGGATTGAAAAACACTGCACGCTCCAGGACAGGGCAAATTTTTCCGCTTAAAGACTGATGCCTCGTTGTCTGATACCTGCGTTATAGCACGCATAGGAGTGTAAAACAGTATTCATTCCTTTAAATAATTATTTTAAGTTTCAATATATTTGCGTTCAGGTCAAAGTTCAATGAAGTTAGCCATTCTAACAACTGGTAAAGCTCGCTTTTCTGTTTCTTTCTTTTTTGTTTTGCTTTTCTTCCTCTGCATATCCAGAGGTAATGGAAACAGGAATAATTTGAGAAGGAAGAGCTACTATGATTAGATTGCAGGCGCTATTAGCAAACAGACTAAATTGTGTGCGAGTCTAAAGGGCTAATTTTCTCGCACTGATTCACATAGTTTCAACTATACAGCCATGTAAATGCTACACTATTCGGAGCGGGCTAACAGGGCAAATTATCAGATTATGGGTACAAAAAGATGGGAATGCACTACACTTTAGGTGTGAACTATTTTTCGTTAAAAATCGCACTGCGCCCACAAGACAAAGAAACACTCCGGCGGCGCGGACAGTGTAGAATACTTGTTTTTGGGTGTCATGCACAATGAAATAGTTATTATGCGGAGGGTGTCTAGAGTGTGACAGAGTACACTCAGCGCAAACACGCCTTTTTTCACGTATATTTAAAAGAACCATTTAAAAATAGCGCACATTTAAAAATACTATGTTGAGCACACGTCTGTGATAGTAGTACACTTTGTTAGTACATTGGACATACCAACCTGCGGTGGAAGCTTTTATATGTTCTACGACAAAACAGCCGGTCTTGAGGTGGTTGTGCGGACGTAGAGGACGACGTTTTCGCCAAAACCTAGTGCACGGCTAATCACAGAGCTGTCTGTAGAATTGAAAATTTCTCGCTATTATGCTGTGTCGAGGTACAAGTTCACGATGACACGTAGCTTCTACCGAAATGTATCCTATCAGAGAAGAGCTCTTTTTCGTTCTCGAATGCAGGTGGTGACCATGACGCGGCTGCGCGTGACCATCGTGACGGTGTGGTTCGTGAGTGCGGCCTACTGCAGTCCACGAATTGTGATGTACGGCACCGTGGAAGCGATGGTGGACGACAAGCGCGAAGCCCTGTGCGTGCTCCAGAGGGCGCTCTACGACTCCAAGACGTACGACCTTGTAAATTTCGTCGTCTGCTTCCTGGTGCCACTGATCATCATCAGCGTCCTGTACGCCATCATCTGTTACCAGCTATGGCACAGTCAAGCCATCGTCTCTCAACCGCAGAACCACATCGCCGCCCACCCGAACCACCAGCTCGTCTTGAGCTCTCCGATGTGCCACCAAAAGTCCCAGTCGCAGCTAACGCCACCACCAGCGCACAGGCGGTCTTCTTCAGAAGACGACTCCGAGGTATCGCCTTCTGCCAGCTTGAAGGTAGAGTACGCTCAAACTTTCGTAACCACGTCCAGCACTGCTAAGGAGCCTTGTTCCACGACGACAGTCGCGCTGTCCACACCCTACACAAGTTCTGCTCATAAGATCGCCGATGACAACCAACTGAGCAGAGTGAGCTCTGGCTGCAACCGCTGCGGAAGCGTGGAAGCTCCCGCGACGCGTAAGACCCCCGTCAAGACGTTTTATTACGCCAACAGCGCAGCGGCATCGGCGCTGAGGCCGCGGCGGAAAGTCATTCGCCTCCTGGTGGCCGTCGTCTTCAGCTTCGCCCTGTGCAACCTGCCTTTTCACGCGCGCAAACTCTGGCAACACTGGTCGAAGGAGTACAACGGCTCCAGTCCCGGAGCCGCCATCTTGACCGTTGTGACGAACCTGGTACTGTACCTGAACTCGGGGATCAACCCGTTTCTCTACGCTTTGTTCTCCAAGAACTTCCGGCAGTGTATGGCCGACGTGTTGCTCTGCAGGAACCACAGGTTCCGCTCGAAGAGCCGTTCTTCGTTCCTCGCCATGTCCAAGTCGCTCAATTCTCACGTGAGCCAGGGAACGCCCCAGGCTGCCCATCTGGTTCACGGTAGCCATCGGCAAGCGATGCAGCAACAACACTTGTGACTGCCGCGACAACCTCTTTGAGCCAGTGTTCCGAAGGTTCGGATCGCTCTTACTTTTGACCAATGTGCTGCGTGACACTTGTTGATCGTGTGCTGGCTCAATTCTTCCTTTGGAGCATATCGAATATTTTGCATTTTTGACGTAACATCCGGTATGATAAATTAGTTCTGCGGATTCTCGCAAAATGGAGTAAGTTCCATGAAACGAAAAAAAAAAATATGCCGTGCACTCTTTCGTGGCGCGAAGCTACACGTAAAACTCATGTGGATTTTCTTGTCATTGTCACGTCGACACTATCAATGCAGTGTGGACGGTTAAGTGGTTCGGTAATCTTAAGATCAACAGCGCAAAACAGTCTGCTACCAGCGTGTTGGTCTGGCATTCATGGACGCATAAACCACGTTATATATGTTGGTGTGTTCATATGACCGGGTCGCGATTCTGCGTTACAGTGTGTAGTCGTGCTCACGCAAATTTTTATCTCTCAGGGGTATAATATGTGGTCGACATCGGTGATAAAAACCAAAGTTGATGTTCGCGTATTTATGTCACACGAATGTTAACTCTTACGAGTTCTATAGTCACTATGTTTTATCGGCGTGAATTGTTCTCAAGAACGGAAACGTCCAATTCCTGCTCAGATATAGGTTTACAATTCCGACAGTGACTCGCGTTCTGTTCTAGTTATTTTTTTAGAAAGTAGGCACTGCTCACGGCTATTTTCCATATATTGTGAATGTGTACCGACATTTGAAGTTAGAGCTGATGAGCTGACGTTTCCATTGAAATACAGTGCTCGTAAATTTCATATTTCGTCCGCGCAGTGTTTTTAGTTTGTTTGGTAAGCGACTGCTTACGTCACCAAATGCGAAGTCCCGGTTTCTGCTCATAATGAAGTGCTGCTACCTTAAGGCAACTGTTTACGATGTCGTGTTGATGTATGTACATGTCAAATGGTAATGATACGGGTGCTACTCTGTCGCTTGAAATGTCCAGTTCTGAAACACTGAAACGTGGAACACTTTCGAAGCACTGAAGATAAGTCACGCATGTTGCGATGACAGCACTTAGTTTCAGTGTTGTAGGACATTTCAATAACGCTAAGGCGGTCAGCTTGGAGTTGCGTGTTTCACTTCAAAACATTGAGTAGCTGACTTACTGCACTGTTAGAAAAAAACCCAGAGGTTTGAGAATTTTCTGTACATAAGCGCTCAGAGTGACCGATGTCCTTATTTACATAAATGTGCGTGTGTTTTTACTGATGTCACCATGGTCTTTGCCGATTGTTGTTGGCTAACGCACCAACACGGAGAGATATACTTGCACTTCAACACCTCGGGGTCACGTGACCTGATCAGAAACGTCACATATGGCGTCATACCACCGCCGCACAATTTGAGAGAAAGGCGAAGTTCTGCCTGGCGTCGCATAAGTATAGCCATTTTGCAAGTGTCAGTGGTTGGCACGTGTCAATGGTGTCGCCAGTAACCTACGCCGTGCCGCTTCGCGGTTCTTACTGTATCGCAGTAGCGTGCAAAATGGGCTAGTTGGTTAATCTTCGTGGTAAAAAGCGGCGCAAAAAGACGACAACACAGAAGAAGAGCGACACAGGATAGGATCTGAACTAACTGTCGGGTTTATTACATAGCATTCCTATTGCTCGCGCATCCGCACATTACAGATATTTCTCACATTTTTCGAGGACGCTGATTTCACAGTCATGGAGATAATTTTTATGATTTCACGCGTTATTTTATCCACGTGCCTAAATATGACATGCCTGCTATGTTCTTTACAACCACATGCGCGACAACTGAGTAAATTTCCGTGACGGAAATACGTCACTGAAGTCTTGGTGGACCCCGGCATAAAACACTTGTTAAAAAAAGCGGCAGTGAATTCACTGCAGCGTGCGGGATTGCACCACAAGTAAGAAGCGTTCGCACAAGGTCTTCGTCCTCAAAAGTAGGTGTGTCATTTATGTTGTTGTGCTGCCATACCTTCTTCTCAAGGGAGGCCCCAGTCTGTCCAATATTTATTTTGCAGCAATTCAGCACCTGTTCTGTGCCGTTCTTCTCGTGTTGCAGTCTTTTTGCTCTGCTCTTACCATCACTCTTTCGCCGGCATAACTACTGCAAGGCCAGGGTCGACAGTGACGTGCCGCTCTATCACTGACGTCATACGTGACGTTTCTGCTCAGGTCACGTGACGCTCTTGAGTTGCAAAGAGACTCGCTCGCAGCAGCGAAGATTCTGCGAAGGTTTCATAATTTGCCAGCGTGCCGTGTGTCCACACGTGATGTTGCAACTCTGCGAAGGTATTAAAGGATGCGCTGCCTTCACATAACCTGGTATCTAATCGGCTGTTGTCAGTTTTACTCCCACGAGAAATTTGCCCATACTAATCCCGCGCGTGCGTTGGAAAAGTGTCTTCCAACTACAAGTGTTTTTTTTTTTTTTTGCGCGTTCCGCCGTAAAAAAGCAAATGAAACGTCGCAGGTTGGTGCCAACGCAATTGTTTTTATTGTGATAGCATTTGAAACTTTCGACGGGTTTTTGCCGTCGCCGTTGCCGTCATATAAAGTCCAAATCGATAACATCGCCTCGCACATCGTATGTGCTACTTTTTTATTGTTTGTTTGTACTGTAATACAGCACAAGCGAAACCAATCGTGAAGCGTGCGCCTTCTAGACCGCGCGTTATTGCTATCTCGTTAAACACACGTGAACAAATAACAGCTCAGCTCGCCGTGAAGTGACCAGGTAAATCAATAATTTGCTCTATTAAACCTTCTATTTAGTCTATTTAATCGAAAGAAGGAGCAGCGGCGGATAAAACGCTGTCATCTGACAGCTTGACGAGCCTGCCAGGCCCTGTTACAATAGGTTCACAGCAGCGCTGATATAGAAGATTCTATCATCAAGAAAAACAAATCATCAAAGAAGACATCGCCTTCGCCCTCTTACCAGCCCGAATGGCCATGCGTACTGTGTCGGGCCAACACGCGTGTACCGCGCGCGCGTATAATTAAAACGCCGTCGAAAATGCTCGAACGCGAAGCTTAGGCTTGCTAGCGCGTTTAGTGCTACACCCTTTGGGCGAAACTAATGTTTTAATGAATACTACTGCGCGAGTTATGACACATAATTGGCCATACTTCAGGTCGACGTTAATTTACGGCATCCAGTTTTCGTCAATGTCGGACGACGTCGATGTATGAATAAGAGGATATGATTACTAGCGTAAAAGGAAGACGGAACCGCGCCAGACTTCAACTAAACCTTATTACATTCAACACGCAAGCATGTATCCATAAAAATCGTTGACGGCATGCGCGCAGGAGGCTTGTTATTACTCATCACAAGAATTTTACAACCAGCTATCATATAATATTCGCGCGATGATAAAGTAATCTTCTCGTCCCTCTCCCCTTTACGCTAGTAATCATGTCCTGCAATGCTCGATGCAAACTGGTCCAACTTTTGTCCTTAACAGTAAATGTAGCTACCATCCCGAAGCTTCACGAACTACTGTCGGGTTATGCGGGTTTAATGTCGGTGACAGTGAAGAAACCCTGCGCTGCTCAAGAAGTCGCCCAGAATAGTGTTCTTTAGTACGCCTAAAAAAACAAGGATACAAAGTACCGTTCTGGGTAATGATTTCTTCGCTTTAGAACGACGAGATGTATAGGAATGTTTCTCCAATACATGGAAAGCTCGCGACGGAACAGGTAAGTAGGTGAACGTTGTGAACTTTCGCGCGCATTTTTAACTACGTGCACAGGCTATGCCGCTTAAAACGAACTTTTGGAGATTGCATGAGTGAAGCACCAATTTTATGCATTAAAGGAAGAAATGGGTGTGTGTGTGCGTGTGTGGGGGGGGGGGGGTTATCTTAAGTCCGCGACTGCCTCAGGAGTCACCTATAGTTAAATATATGAATGGATCTTAATTAGAGGAATAAAAAGAATCCGTTCTCTAAATAATTTTACGTAAGAGACGGTGTCTCTTCATAGAACGCTTCTGCTTTCTGCTCCGAGCATTTTTATCAAGTTTTTCGCTTTTTCCGGGAGGCGCTGCTCCCTGTCTCAGGGCGACGGACGCGGAGTCTTCCACTAGTCCGCCCAGCCAGAGGTCTGCCATGGCGAGCTCCTCGTTAAATCAGCGCGCCTGGCCCAGAACCGATGAGGCCAACGGTGAGAGTCACTGCCTAATGGCTGTAGACGCGGAGCCTTCTGCGGCGCTGTCCGGCCAGAGATCACCTTTGGCAAGCTCGTCGCGAAAACGAAGCACCTGTTCGAGCACCAGCGAGGACACGGAACTGTACTCGGCCACTGGCGACGACTCGTCGGATGACAGCTTCGAGACCGTGAGAAGCAGGAAGGCAAAAAGAAGAAACATCAAGCCGTCTTCACCAGCGAGGACGTTAACGTCTAAGTCAAGTGAAGAACGCTGGCCGCACACCATCCTATTCATTCCCGAGGACTCCACCGTCAGCCTTCGAGCAGTAAACAGGCAAGCTCTCTCTATGTACTTTGAGGGGGTTGCACCGAACGAAATTAAGGATATCCGGGTGAACACGCGGAAGAATATCCTAGCTGTGGACACGACGACTGCCAGCGCCTTAGACAAGCTTCGCAAAATATCAGATTTGGGAGACATCAAGTTCGACCTGTCATTCCAATGGACGGTGCCTGCGTGGCGGGAGTAATCTACGACATTGATTTGGCCATAGCAAACTCGGACCTCCCAATTCTTATAAAGCCGGCGAACGAGGGATTTGTCATCGCGAATGTACTTCGCCTCGGAAACACCCGCTGTGTAAAGATAATGTTCAAAGGAGAATCTATTCCGTCGCATGTCAAGGTTGGACACTTCCGACATCCTGTTCGGCCATTTGTCCCTAAACCACTTCAGTGCCATAACTGCATGAAAATTGGGCACGTCAAGGGTGTATGTACAAACACCACAGTATGCCCCCGATGCGCTGAGCCGCACACTGCAGACGCATGTCGGGCAACAAGTCTGAAGTGCGGAAACTGTGATGGTTCACATGATGCTGCCTCTAAGGAATGCCCGCGGATTAAGAAGGAAATCGCAATTATCAAACAAATGGTTAGGGACAATTCAACCCACAGAGAGGCTGCTGAAAGGGTACGGCGTCGGCGTAGTCGCCGACGGAGGCATGTAAGACAGGGTGTTGCGCATAACCCTTTTCCTTCGAGCACGAATAAAGGAGTAAGCACGAAGCGAAATGAGGTGGAGAAGCTCGCAGCTGCGGATGAATGGCCTACGCTTCCGCGTACGCAGCCTGCGAAGGAGCCTCCTCCGAGGCCTCCCCGCCCTACACCTTCCACCGAGTCTACTCCTGTTGAGGATGTGTCAAGGGTCGATCGACAGATCATCCCGATGCTGCGATCCCTCGTTGCTGTCATGGCAGACCTACTAAGAAGCCTGGGAACTCCAACCGCTCGAAGCGGGCTACAGGTGTTGGACGCGCTGAGCCCAGTCCTCGCCTCCCTCGCGTAGAGCCATGGCAGGAGATCAACAATCGTTTCGCAAAGAGGTCAGAGAAGCATCAGTCATCCAGTGGAATGCAAGAGGACTTAGATCACGGATTTCTGATTTTCGTCAGTACGTGTTTTCCAACCGTTTCCCCATCATCGTAATATGTGAACCGAAATTATCAAACCCGATCAGGCTATCCGGCTACGAGTCAATCCCGTCCCAAACCAGCAACGAAAGCAGCAAGGTCATTGTGTATATTCGTAGGGAGCTTACATACATCATTCAACCTGTGTCGCCTCATGATGAGAACCAATATGTTTGCCTGACTGTGAAGCAGAAAGCCCTCACCTTCACATTAGTAGGTGTCTACTTATCTCCCTCAGCCCGTTTTGATCGAAAAAGACTGGATGACATACTTGCGAACATCCCGCATCCGTGGATAATTACAGGGGACTTCAACGCCCACCACCCAATCTGGGGAAGTTCAAAAGTCAACGCCACGGGCCGGAGACTGGCATCATTTGTGTCGGCTCATGAACTGTCTCTACTTAATGATGGGAGTCCTACATTTCTACGAGGATCAACGTACAGCAGCTGCTTGGACTTGACGTTTGTGTCACGTCGCTTCGCCACAAGCGTTAGGTGGTTTTTAGACATCGAGACACATGGTAGCGACCACATCCCCAGTTATCTCACCATCAAAGGCTTTGCTAGTGGCCACCCGCCGAAATCCGTCCGGAGGATCGATCTGTCAGCATTCACAACTAACGTTGAACACGCTTGTGAAAAGGGCTTATCCTCTGGCATTGAGCAAGCGATTAAAGAAGCAGCGCAGAGTGCGATGCGCACGCTGACATGTTCTACAAGGCCCTCAGAAACGGATGTGGAGTTAGAGCGACTCCGTGCGATTCGTCGGCGTGCGGAGCGCAGATATCGACGCACAAAATCCATTCAAGATCTGCGGATAGCTAGGCGCATGCAAAAGAAGATCCAGCGTCGTATGGACAAACTGGAGTTTCAGCGGTGGGCGAAGTTTTGCGAGTCTCTAGACCCTCGCAAACCACTTTCTCAAATATGGCGAACCGTGCGAGGCCTACGCATTTTTCCCGAACAACGTTTTCCGTTTAAAGCCTTGGCCCTTTTCCAACGTAGAAGGGATATCGAGGTAGCGGAAGATTTTTGTAGGAAGATTGCAGGCCCGTCAACTTGCGCAGGAGCCCTTACTGCTGATGACACGCCACATTCCCTTGACCCGCACATGGACCTGCCTTTTTCCATGGAAGAGCTGGATGCGGCTCTTGCTTTATGCAATCGATCGTCGTCGCCTGGACCGGATGGCATATCATACCGCCTATTACGCAATCTCGGTGATCGAGCACGAAGCGCTTTGCTGGACGTGTTCAATGAGTCCTGGAGAGACGGAACGGTCCCCAGAGAACGGAAAACAAGCCGTTTGGTTCCACTTCTCAAACCTGGAAAATCACCTCTAGAGCTTACGTCATACCGCCCAATAGCGCTGGCTAGCTGCGTAGGGAAGCTGATGGAGAAAATGATCCTTGCCAGACTCGAGTGGTTCCTAGAACGCTACAGAGTATATCCAGACGCCATGGCCGGTTTTCGTCGTCTTCGTAGCTCCATTGACAATGTCATTGACCTGGTGACCTACGTACAACACCAGAAAATGAGTAGACGGCTATCTGTCGCACTATTTTTGGATGTCAAAGGAGCATATGATAATGTTTCTCACGAAGCCATACTTGACGCCCTCGAGTCGGTTGGTTTGGGTGGACGAGTGTACCGCTGGATCTGTTGCTACCTACATATGAGATCACTGTTTGTGCAAACTGATGATGGGCCGACTTCTGAGCATTACACACACCGTGGCGTTCCTCAAGGTGGTGTATTGAGCCCCACACTATTCAGCCTGGTTCTGATCGGTCTCGTGGAACGCATACCAGATTCCGTGCAGATATCTCTCTATGCAGATGATATTTGTGCTTGGACGTCAGGTGTAACACGCCCTCAGGTACGTGCGAGGCTCCAAAAAGCAGCGAATTCAGTATCGGCGTACCTTAGAGAACAAGGCCTCGAGATTTCTCCTGAGAAATCGGCGCTGGTTGCGTTCACGCGGAAGGCAATGACGTCATATCCCATCGCCATCGATGGACGCAATGTTTGCTACGCCAGGACGCACAGGTTTTTGGGGGTCACGATCGATCGAAACCTCTGCTGGAGTCCCCATGTGGCCACTCTAAAGAAGCGCCTAACGGCCATCGCACAACTTTTCAAGTTCCTCGGAGGAAAAACGTGGGGCACATCAGTGCACGCGATGCTGCAGCTATACAAAACGCTGTTTCTGGGATACCTGCGGTATAGCTTGCCGGTTCTGACGAACGCTTGCAAAGGCAGTATACGTACGATCGAAAACGCCCAGGGCCAGGCACTCAGAGTTTGTCTTGGATTACCACGCTGCACATCAACAGCCGCAACCATCGCAATTGCCAAAGATCATCCGGCCACGGTGCACATTACATTGGAGGTGCTTAGAGCTCACATTAGGCACCTTGCTCGCGCCCCTGCCCACCATCTTGCTTCGCTTCCAGAAGATCGACCGAGTACCTCCTTCTGTAAGAGAATATTGACTTACCGAGAGTGCCTTCCAACAGCCTACACGCCTCCGGAACGGATTCTAACACCCCCTTGGTGCTTGGACCGACCAAAACTGCTCTTGACAGTGCCGGGGATTCGCACGAAGGCGGAGCTCTCATCGCCAGCTTTGAAGCAGATGACTCTACTCATGTTGCACGAAGATTACAAAGATCATGTTAAACTTTACACGGATGGCTCGACAACTGTTGGAGGATCTGCAGGAGCTGTGATCTTCCCAGCAAGAGCCGAAAACATACAGTTTCGAACGTCACACAAGACAACATCGACAGCCGTGGAGCTTGCGGCACTCCGCAGCGCACTCCGCAGGATTTATCGAGAAGCGCCACAAAAATGGGGCATTTTTACTGATTCGAAACCAGCTCTGCAATGTCTTCGAACTGCTATACGTCGTGGGGCTCAAGACCAATTGGTGCTGGAAATACGACAACTGTACCATCAACTAATACACGAAGGACATGCTATAACTTTTCAGTGGTTGCCAGGCCACTGCGGCATCATCGGTAACGAGCATGCCGACGATGCAGCTAAGAATGCTCACGAAAATGGCGTGATAGAACCTATCCCACTGTCAAGAAGCGACGCAGCAGCAAAGATTAATACGCTTGCGCATGATGTCGCAAGGTCTACGTGGAACACGCCCGGTTTTCTCCACACCCGTCTTCACCGCCTGGATCCATGCCTACGACTCAGCATTCCATCTGGCCTGCCCCGATCCGAGACGACCCTTCTCTGCCGCATGTGGCTTGGGGTGTCTTTTACGAACGCCTTTGCGTGCCGCATCGGAATGAGAGACAGCGCTGCATGTGAATATTGTGGCAATGACGAAACCATTGAACACATTTTATGTCAGTGCCCTCAATACAGCTCTGAGAGACAATCCCTCGCAGCAGTGTTTGCTCGCCTCGACGACCAGCCGCTCTCTGAGCAGTCAATCTTGGAATGTCGGAACGATCGAGCTTCACGCCAGAAAGCAACGAAGGCGCTGATGAAGTTTCTGCGAGCGACCCGCCTCGTTGAACGATTGTGACACTCCTGTGTGTGTGTGTGTGCGTTTGTGCTTCCCTCCCTCCCTATCCCATCCCTCTCTTTCTAACTTTTCTGTCTCCCCTTACCCCTTCCCCAGTGCAGGGTAGCAAACCAGATATGTTTTCTGGTTAACCTCCCTGCCTTTCCGCATTACATTTTTCTCTCTCTCTACGTAAGAGACATGGGCGCATCCACCTTGGGCTGTTAAGCGAATTTCTCTTTTTTTGTTTGTCGTGGCGTGAATTCATAAGCTAATGTAACTTCCAGTGCACCGACTCAACCGTTTTGGCTACCGTAGCACTGTTCGTTTATTTGTAAAAATACGGAGTGGCAAGGTTAACAGGCCCATATGGCAGCGCCGAAACTCATCCGCAAAATAGTCTATAGAGAAGCGCCACAGATAAGTGTGCGAAACAAGCAAGCAGGAGGGCACACCATACCGGAGTGAGGCACACGTGACCAAAAAATATTGTGCAATAGTGTATGCAGAAAGGAAAGCTTTCCTGCGCGAGGCCACGGGCCCACTTAAAGGAGCCAGTGTCGGTTTGAAGTATCGAGTAATCTGCGTTTTATGGCACGCCGTACAGTCCCGAAGTTATTTTTAGAGGTCAGTCTAAGTCATGAGAACAACCATAGCTTAGAGGTGGGCTAACTAAGTCTCTAAAAGAAGCTGGAAAAACGAGCATGCGTAAATATCATGCTGTATTACTTTTTAAGGCATTGAGCGCGAAGCAGTACACGTACAAACTGAGTCTGAGTCTGTGTTTACCCATGTGCTTCTTAGTGTTCAAACACCAGAGTATGAAGACAGCAAGCCCACACCGCTACCCTGGTCAGTACCACGCTGAAAAGAAAGAATAAAAGAACGCCAAGTCTGGGCGAAATACGCAGCACAGTAACAGTGAAAGCTGGAAGAGTGGCCTTTCTAGCGCCCGTTGTAAACTATCTTGGGGCGACTACTGCGAGCGCACTTTGCAATGTACCGGCGTGGCTCTGTGGTAGAATACTCGCCTGCAACGCAGAGAGCTTGGGTTAAAACCCCTCTTGATCCTGAATATTTTTTTTTCTCATTTCGCGTGATAGGAGTTACGGATACCGAACGCGGCGGACAACTCGGTACTGACGTACTACAAGAGAGTGCGCACTTTTCGTATTCGCGGACGCGCCCGCAGCCGAAATATGTTGGTCGCTGAGCCTGCCGGCTGCGGCTGCCTTATCTCTGGCTTCCATGCTTCTGCGCCGCAAGAAAGGCCGAAGTCGGCCAAGACAATTTGTCACCGCACACACAGGGTCCATGAAACGGCGTCTATCGCTTGCTCGGTACCCCAAAAAAGAAAGAAAATAGAAAATAAGCCGCGCCACTTTGGAGTTGCGTGCGCGGCGTTCAGGCAAGATCTGCTCTGCGCATGGCTTGGCTTGGCTGTAAATTTGTGCTAGAGAGGGAAAATGTCAGGGACACGTCTGAGTAAGTTGGATTCTCTTTTTTTTTTTTGCATTCGCAGTCTCTGGAAATCTTTTAAGGCGAGGCGCCCTTTCTTTATGTTTGGTTTGGTTACATATCGGGCGTGCTATTCAGCAGAGTGGGTCGGGTATAGCACGGAGCTTTAAGGGACAAGGCCCGTGTACTTGGATTTAGGTGCACGTTACAAAACACTAGATGGTAAAAATTTCCGGAGCCCTCCGGCGTCCTTTCTAATCATATCGTGGTTTTGGGACCGTGAAACCCCAGATATTATTACACACACACAAACACACACACACACACACACACACACACACACACACACACACACACACACACACACACACACACACACACACACACACACACACACACACACACACACCACACACACACACACACACACACACACACACACACACACACACACACACACACACACACACACACACACACACACACACACACACACACACACACACACACACACACACACACACACACACACACACACACACACACACACACACACACACACATACACACACACACACACACACACACACACACACACACACACACACACACACACACACACACACACACATTTTTTCATTGCAGAAGCCTTCATATTATTGTATTATAGGTCACTTCGGTTGCCGCAAGGTTCCAAGTGAAATGTAGGTGCGCTTTATTTCAAGAAGCAACTGTTTATTTTGTGGACGTCTTGGCCAGAGCCCGGCATTTCTCAAGACCTAATAACAATATTTACACGGTGACAGTGTCCTATTATACTTTCCCCAATGAGAAAATGGGATAGATCTGAAATGATTCACGTAAAAAACACGCAATGAAAAACAAAACTTCGGCGAGATCCATACCAAAAGCCAACAGCAGGATCGATATTGTTTAACCAACGCAGGGTGTTAGGTTAGAAAACCACATGGTGGCAAACGAACGCAGCCTCCCACCTAAATGGATAGCGTGATGACCCCACATTGTAGCTACCCTTTCAGGAGGAGAGTATACCCGGGGGTTTCTCGGCGCCTTTCGTCTCCATTTATCGGGTTAATAGAAAGAGAAATAAAAGGAGTTAGCAACTGGCAAAGGGAAGTGGCTGAGGGCGTTCAACGCGCGTTGAAGTGTCGGCATGGGTGGACGACATTTAAGAGGAAGACATGTTGTCCAGCCGTCAATATTCACTCTATGTCGTGGCTTTCTGTGGGGAAAGAAACGGAATAAACGTCATTTAGTACACCTTTGCCGAAGGCACTCACCGATGAGGCGATGCGCGTGATAGTAAAACAACCACGCAAGCAACAAACTGCGTATGTGCACATGTTTGTGTTGGTGTAGATGGGCGTCACTGAAAGCACCATGCGTCACGCACCTCCTTGTTCACGCTTACCGTGCCCTCACTACTGTAAGTGCGCGTTAAATTCAGGTAGTCTAAATTGACCCGAAGCCCAATTTCTGGTAAAATTATCTACGATACTGTGGCGCTGCTTCGATTGCGCAACCGTGCCCCATAACCGTATCGCGCTCATCGCGTTTAAAACCCCAGATCATATATATTTTTTAATTTCCTCGGCTTTCTTATACTTGGACCTATTCATTCACGGGTCTTTGGCCAAGTGTCGGTGTATCTGTGTTTTTTACAAGTAATAGAAAAAAAAACGAAGCATAGTCGGGGTTCGAATTTCAGATGACGCGGAAAATCCGGGTCATCTAGAAGCCAGGACCGCGTCGCGCTTGCCCAATTTTTTCATCTCAAACGGTGTGCAGTCACAGCAGCGTCATTATGCGAGAGAAACTGCTTGCCTATTGGCTACGTTTCCTGGTGATATCATATCTGCTGTTTAGCCAGGGTGAGAGGGCGTACAGGTTTGGCTGAGCCATTCCACCAAAGTATTTGTCCTTGTGTGAGGCTACGCGCACGGTCTGGCAAAATTACATACGATATTTCAGCGACGCTTCGATTGCGAAACCGTGCTGTGCGTGTCTGGGCCGCTGTTCACCGGTAGCTGCTCGAGTGCTTGTCTGCTTGTGCATGCCGACGAGCGCCCGTAGGAGTCGATGGGTGGCTCGCCTGCGTCCTACTGAACGTAGCCTAATAAGACTACGTTGTTGCCGTAGTGAACGAGTATCATACGGGTGCACTGCAGCCTTTCTTTTCGTGCGCATCGTGCTCTCGCCAACACGGAATCAGCGCCATTCAACGCACCTAAACTTATCCGCCGGAGCCGGCACCCGTATTCGGAATCTCAACGATGTTCGTGTCGCAGCGCGCCTTGAGTTTGCCTCATCTATTCGGTGAGTGGCATCGCTGAAATTATGCAGACACTGAAGTGGCCTTCAGTCTTATAGCTCGTCGTCTGGCAGATACCAACAGTGAGTGCTTCCTTATTTTCCTGTAGTGCACGATCAAAGCCCCCTTTCTTTAAAGGGACGCTAAAGGGAAACAATAAATTAGTTTAGGCTGAGAAGTTGTACTCCGACAACTCGTGCCGTTAATTTCACCGCCGTAACAGATAAAACAGATATTAACAGATAAAAAAAATCAGTTTGAATAGTTTCACTTCTTTCAAACTTCTCGCCAAAACCACCGATGGTAGCGTTGCGGATTTCAAAGGGCTTTTTCGTATTTTGGCCACATTGGCCCAACGAAATTTCCGGAAACTTGGTGTGTTAAGTGTCTGGTTTTCTCAGAAGACAGCGTGCTTCATTTTCACAGATTAGAAACTACGTAGTCTCTAGTAGACGCCGTCGAAATCTATGACATCACGGCAACTTGTGCGGCAACTTAAAGGTCGCGTCACCACCCGCATTTTCTTTGTAGGCGTTTTCTCGCGGTAAGCATGGTGAATTTGGTATCGTAAAATATTAATTTACTAATACGAGAAGAATCGCGTTCCTCTTTTGTCTCGCTCTAATCGCGTTTTGTGCCACTAACCATTTGGTCGGACTGATGAAACTGTTTTTTTTCGCCAGTCCTAATGGCGTCTCAAGAAACGTTGTTGCCGTAGGAGTGTTCCTACGTGCCATTTTAACACCCTGTTTTTTATTGCCGAACTTCAGCAAACGATTCTGTTTGTGGCGTTAAGGTAATTTACGTAGTTGGCGCGTGAATGGATTGGTAACGTCATTTGTTGGGACTCCGAAGTAACTTTTTTTTTTATTTCCTGTTCTTCATGTCCTGCGCGTGGTTTATATTGCGCAGATTTCTTGTACACTATCACTCGTCGTCAACGTGTCCACTGTAATGCAAATCAGCTATCGAGAAAAAGCCATGTTTGAAAAAAAAAAATGGCAGCTTTCGCAATAGTGGCTCCAAGCCTGAAAGAAGAGCGCAGATGGGCTGCCTTCCTTGTTTCTCTTTATTTATTTCTTTCTTTTTTTTGTCTGTTTCCTGTATCTATTTGTCTCTGTTTCTTCCTCTCTCTATTTTCTCTGTCGGAGGTTTTTCTGTCGTTATTTCTTTCTTCTTTCTCTCTTTGTTTCTTTATATTTCTCTCATTTTCTCTCTTTGTCTTGCTCTGTTTTTTCTCTCTTTTTCGTGTGTGTATCTAACCTCGCTCAAACACCGACAGCTCAAACAACTTCGCTGTTGAAAAAAGCTTATGCGCATTGTGTAACCGATTGTTGTTTCAAGGTACACGGATGAACATGTCGCCAAGGGTTCGTACACCACGCAGACTTCAGCCGTGCTTTAAATAGTCGCTGTGGGTCTCTGTTGCTTGGGCCACAAGTCACCTTCACTGACAAGGACGTGCCCTCATTCTATCGGACCTTTATAGATTGTGGACATCGGGTCAAAACGCTTGAGTACTCGCTGTTAAGCTGGAACTGTAGGACGTGCGCCGCGCCCTCCTTAGCCCTCCCTTACCCCTAAGAGTAGCAACGTAAATATTTAAGCGAGTTGGTGATTCGTGATCCACAGCTCAACTACTAAGACAGGTACGACAGAAAGAAGCGCCTTGTTCGTCCTTCTGTCGGTCGACGCTGTCTTAGTAGTGGCGCTTTGCTTCGTCATCCCCTAAGTCTACTTTCGTTCAAAGCCACCTGCAACCCTTACCTGCGGAGGTGTTCTGCCGAGGTGATGGATTTGAATCTCCTTTTGTTATTACTATTATTACTGATATTATTATTAGTATTGTTTTAACAGCAAAGCTGTTCTTAGTCGAGGCTTTCATGTCCGGGGTCGGCATAGAAGTTATCACGTGGCTACAGTGTGGCAAGGGTCGGGCTCGCTAGGAAGGGGAGGGCTACGCCGTGCTGCGAGATGCGAGATTATGCTGCGAGACGCGAGGACGCGCTGCGAGGTGCGAGAGCAAGGGTGGAGGATGTCGAGGGGTGAACCTTCGAGAAAAGCGCCAAGATGGGTTGACGTTGAGCCGCAGTGGAGTGTAAAATAGCGCGTCAGGTTTCGGGAGTCTGCGCTTTCAGATTGGCGAACGTCGCTCGTTCTCCCGATGAAGAAGCCACCGGACGTGAGCGTCAGCGAGAGCTGACGAGAGAACGAGCATGCTGTCGCTTAGCCAAGCGATATTCTCGCAAGGGAGACCGAAGCTAAGTGCCAGCGAAGGGAATACTTGAAAAACATAGAAGTACGATACAGCCTGATGAATGACGGGCATAAGCTTAGCTCTTTCGACAGTGTTCGCGAAGTGGAGCTGGTTTGATTAGTTTTTTTTGTTTTGTTTTCACAGTAAGGTGTTCTCTGCTTCGTACTACAGTACATTATCATTTTGTTTCTCGTTTATCCAAGGCTCTATTTCTGGGATGTACAGTTATCTACGCCTGTCATGACATACTGCGCTTCTATTAATCACGTCTATGCTTTTCTGCCAATATTCCAAGCGGAATAAACTGTATGTAACTCTTCATTTGGTGGAATTCAAAGAAGTAGACTTCGCACACCACGCGACTGTCACTCTGCTCAGTCATTGCCGAAAAGAAAAGATAAAAAAACCCCAACTCGACGCGACGCTTTTTTTTAAATCCCTACTCTCGACTGAAACGCATGGCTGCGTTAATTTTACAGGGCGTACTCGTCCTATAACGATGCTTAGGCAACTCCGCCGGGCACCTTTATCAATCAAAATCGCGCCATGTGCTTCCAGCTTGACAATGACCCGATTTTTCGCGTAGCAAGTTGTGATGCCTTAGTTTTGTTCACACCGCAGTCAATGATTTTGTACCTGCGAAAGACTTTCCTTCAACTTGCATACTCTTGACGGCATGGTTTATCTAAATTTTCTTTATATACACCATATCTGTTTAGATACACCAATTGTGTTTACATACAGCCCTTTTTCAAATATACGCATGGCCTATGTTTGAGCTTATTTATCAAATAAGAAACGAAGATGATGGTGATGTGGGCAGCAAACAAAATGCTGCAGTAAGGCAACTTCACTAATGTGGGCATTAGTGAACCCCCGAAAAACTGAAGCAGACCTGACGGTAAGCCGCTCTATGTATATTGTGAATACGCAGCACCTCCACCACTTATAAGACGGCGTCAGGTACGACAGTGCGATTGCTGTACTTACAATACAGGCACGCGAGCCACAGACGGAACACCCGGCGAGAGAAACGATGATAATGATTATGATGATTTGTATGCACAGACAAAGATGATGACCTACACAGTTAGCGCTCACAATGACATTTTTAACAAATGCCTACTCATTTCGTATCGAAATAGCCAACAACCTTACATGCAATTAAAGTTTGTTAGGAGGCTATCCATCCACAGCCGTCGCTGTACCACCCAGAAAAAATTTGCATAGCAGCCCCGTCCAATCGCATTTGCTCATTTCCGTGACGTCAAGCGCCTTGCACGTATTTCAGGGCGGGGATTTTCTTATAGACACATGTTCGTGTCGCTGGTTTTGGGTCGAATACCTGAACTTCCTTTCAAACTTCAGCTTCCGACATCACTGCTCGGGGAAACCGAATACATTAAGTAAGGAGGACGAACATTTAATTATTAGTGCACCTAGTGTTTACATCAGCAGTAGACAAGTACTAACGGATACATCAGAAACCAACTAGCACGACTCTCTTGAACACATGAATGGCAAGCGTGCCTCAGTTTTTGGGGGCGGCGCTTGTACGTATTCTTAGGTTCTGACCGAGTTTAGTTAGTACGACATTTAAACTGAGTTAAAACTGCGCAGAGGACAGAACAAAAGCAGAAGCACACAGCTGTTGGTCTGCTCTCGTCCTGTCTAATTCTTCTGCTGGTGTTACGTCCTCTTCGCAGATTTAAGAGTTTAAACCCTACATGCGGTAACTACATCTGCGAGAAAACGGTTGCCCACTCTTCTCTGCGAGCTTCCCCATTTCAGTGCGCCAAGAAAAAAACAACTTTGAGATGCGTTAGACTTGACAATGGTCCTTTGTCGGAGGAAATAGCCCTGGAATACTCTCCGAGTAAGTCCTCGGCACACGAGGCTTTGAAAGCATTGTTGTGCTTCGTAACGACAACTGGTCTTAGAGAAAGAATTCAAGCAGTGTCCTATTCTCCCTCCCCGCTTGTTTTCCTTTTTTTATTTCCATTCTTAACATCTTTTCTATTTTTTATTATCCTTAGCCCCTTTAGTTAGCGCATGTTAGCCAGACGGTCTGAGGACTGGCTAACCTGCCTGTCTTTTAGTCTTTCTTCCTTCATAGCATGCAGACAATACAAAATAAATACTGACATTCAGTCTTTGTGGCTGTACATCAAGTTCACATAAGTAACATAAGTTAAGGTTCACAACCATTCCTTATTCTCAAGTCCTGAAGCAGGTGCACACGTTATGTTCAGCGCTGACAGCCATGTGACCTCGCGAGCTTAGTAACTTCTGACATTCGGTGTCAGATGCAACTGACAGGCCCTGTTGCTTTTCGCATACGCTCAGTCTCGTTCGCTGGCATGCCACTCAACCGTGCATCCGGGACATTTCATACCGTTAAGCTGTGTGCAGACAGGATCAATGAAGAGCAACGACACTTGTGAGGGATTTCTTGTGCAAGAGGCTCCGGGCTTTTCATTCTTTGCTTGATGTACAACTAGCTTTTTTTCTTTTCACCATTTCTGAGCTTGAGCTATAGCGTCCTGTTGCGTTCGATGATAGTTTTGTTTCTCTCACTTATCGCGTGACGGTGCCCTCCCTTCGTATTCTTGGAGTTCTTGCTATCAGTTCTCGTTCGCGAAGGTCATCAATATCCTCTGTGAAGTGTTTTCTCAGCAAACGTCTCGGGCAGTCGGGGCATGAAAGGACCGAAGCCGAATCCTGCCAATCCATATTCAGTTGGAAGGATTTATTTTCGTCTAGACGAATCCTGTCATATGTGGGCGTATGATGCCTTCGACAAACACTGACCGCCCTCACGATCATTGCCCTCCATGAGCCTGGAGAACTGTGCAGTGCTGTAAGGCATCCTCGTGGCTCGAGCTTGGAGGGACAGAAATTGGAAGTGCTCAATGACATACGCGTAAATATGATTATTAGACACTGTTTCAAATTTTAAGTTGTGCAGCGCGACCGTGGAAACAAAAATGTGTCCTTAGCCGAGCAGGTGACGGATGATGCAGCATTCCGCATAAAAGAAAAAAAAACAAGCCGGACTTCGGTTACTGATACAAACGTTAATCTGGCGTTCAAGATTTGAGAGAAATTTCGGGTGTCTTGCGTTTTATTTACGATAAATGTGAAGAATATCTAGATGAACTCTTGCCAATATTTAGACGCAGCGGCGCAGGTTTGCTAGTTGACGAGGTAGAAAGGTAAGAGTCAAGCTAAACTAACTGTTCATTGAGACTGAGGTACAGAACTCTAATAATTTGTGGAAAGTTCATTCGAGAATTATACTACATGTCTATAACAAAATGCGGCCGATAATTAGGGCTTCAGTGCATGCGACCAGGGCAGTGAAGGTGGCCCTATGACAGAAGTCTGTTACTTCTATTTGATATTGCGTCTAAGAAAGAGAAACGAGCCCTTCAATTTCCCCTTCTATCTTTAGAGGGAGTTATATAGACTGCAAGTCAGGACTCTTCAACAAAAGTGCGGAACTTGGGTCATCAAGTCACAATACGTGCGCACATTGTATCGAAAAAAGTGAGATGAAAATCGTTAACTTTAAATGAAACACACGAGAACTAAAAGCAAAAAGCCGTAGTGTCGTTGCTTGCCTTTGAAAGCGTATGAATTTCAGCTGGTTTGTTCATAATCATAGTAGAAAATCGTGTTTTCGTTGTATTGCGCTGTTTTCTACTAGGATTACTTTCTGCCGTCTACCTCTTTTTCCCTAATGAGCGGCGCCGACGGGGGCAGTGGTATTTCAGCGTGGGTTTTCCGGGAACAGCGCGGTATTGATTCCCTCGATGTGATCCGAGGCATTATAGACACCGCCTCGATAAAATATGCAACGCCGGATGCCGTTCGCCGAAGCGTAGTGGTTCGTAAAGCGGGAACCGAGGACCACCGCGCAGCACCAATGACATCTGTTGCCACGGTGCATTTGATGTTTTTTATTGCATCGTACCTTCCTAGCGCTGGGAGAGTGACTACGTGTCAACACAGCGCTTGCTTGAAACTCTGATCGACCAGATAGGCAGGAACTATAGCCACTATTTAACTTGGCTGATATGAATCGGCATGTGCAAGAGAAAGCTGTAGGAGACATGAATCTGCTTTCTCTGTAGAATCTACAAGTTGGAATTCTCTTTCACTTAACACAAGTTACTCAGATTTGTCTAAAAAGTTTCGCGAAATGTACGCGGCTTATACTGCGTATCTTCCGCGAGGCATAGTTTAGAATCTACATATTTGCGCACGTGCAACATTTTGAGTTAATACCGTGCGTCGTGTCTGCTTGTAAATTCATGCCGCCTTTCTAATTATTGCCACAGCTAGTTGTTTGGTTTGTGTCGTTTACCGTGCTAAAGCGACACACACAACAAGTGACGCTGTAGTGGAGGGCTTCGGATAATTTCGACCGCCTGAGGTGCTGCAGCATACACTGTTACCGTACATGTAAAGGAGCAGCTACGGGACCGAAGCCGCCCAAACGACGTAACTCCAGCACCCCGTTGCGCGCCTAAAAAAAAAAGAAATATCTGCTGTTCGCTACTGCTTGAACATTAAATACGCTGCATGTGTGGAAGCGACACTTAAATTTTTTCAGAGGCGAGTATCTCTTGATTTCCTATTCATTATGATAGAGTAGACTTTTTGAACAAAGCAGCTCTGTTCAAGAAGCGTATGTAGATGGAGGTGCGTTAGGGGTCGCCTCAGGCCATTATTGAGAAAAAGCATGCATCTAACGTAGATTATATGTAGGGTTCCGTGTTTTCAGTTTTTTTTTTTTTTTGAAATTCGGAGGGTGTTTTTCGGAGTTTGTTTCTTTTTTTTGGAGGAAATTTCGCGTTTGTCAGAGTTTATTTCACGTAAATCTTCAATTCTCTGAAATTCGGTGTTTAATTTTGCATTATAAATGGTTGCAATGTGTTCCTACTAATTTTATTTCCAAATAAAATGCGTTGCATTGTGGCTGATAATCCTGTTTCTCCACCCTTTCATTTTTTTTTCTGACTTCCTGTTCATTTACCCTGTTAACTGTCTATTGGATTCATTCGGGTGTGTCTAACGAAGAAACTCTACCCGCCGTGTTAGCTTAGCACGTAGGGTGTCGCGTTGCTAAGCTCGAGGGCGCGGGTTCGATTCCAGGCCACGGTGGCCACATTGAGATGGGGGCGAAATGCAAGTAACGCCCGTGTATACTTAGATTTAGGTGCACGTTAAAGAACCCCAGGCGTAAGAAATTTGCGGAGCCCTCCACTACGGCGTCTCTCATAATCATATCGTGGTTTTCAGGCGTAAAACCGAAAAGTTATCATTAAGATTATTAACTTAACAAAGAAACGAGCCTTTCGAAAAAACGAAATTATCTTCTTTCGTACATTCAGGTTGATATTTCTGTACCGGGATAATTTAATGGCGGGTAAAGCAGCTCGGAGTTTCGTCGCAGAGCACGTGCGTCAGCATCGCACGCTACTTTTCAGGAGCCTCAAACTATGTTACCGCATTTTCACACAGCCCAGTTTTCTGCATGGTCCGCACGTGCCGTCCGTATTGTCGTACGTACCGTCCTACACGCGAACACTCGCGTGTTCAGTGTCTCCTATGTGTTGTCTAATCTCGCAGATGTGGCAGCTGTTTATTCTGTTGGCCCTCCTTTTTTGTGCGCACAGAGAAAAGAAAGAACTACATAGAAAAAGGAACTAGGTCCTGCTCTTTCGAAAGGCGTGCGTGACTGTTCCGTTGTTTACAGTGATCGCTTCATTTGCCGGGCACAGAAGTGCCTCGGGTCAGGCCAGAACACGGAGGCATCGATCCGTCCTGTGGCAGAGCTGCTACACTTCTCACATGGGTGCTCACGTAATGTGGCCTCCAGCGAAAGATGGAAAGAATGATTATGCTGAATATACACATTGTGTTTGGGTGAAAAAGAGGTATAGGCGGGTATCGGCGAACGCGAACCTTTATTGAGCTGCCAAAGATGACTAAATACACGCTGCATATGTCAGTGTGTTATTGCGAGTAGATCAGACAAACAGTGAAGACTACACGCCATATCAAAGCACAGAACAGCAGCTGACGCTTTGGTTGATGTCCATAGAGCGAAACTGTTTGCCTCTAGCCCATGTGCTGCGATAAAACCTTGACCCTCCCCCACCCCCTAATGGGGAACCCTGCGCACGCCTATGCTTACAGCTTCAGTGATAGTGCGCACATACACGAAGACACACCCGCAAGCAGTGTCATTTTGTAATTTGTTTGGGCGGAAACAACGCGTATATCCGAGATTGTAAGTTCGGTCCCCACCGACTGCAAAGGTGTTTTTTTCTTCATTTTCGCTAACGTCATCATTGCTATTAGAACTTGCCGTTGCGCTAGTTGGTATTATGACATCTTGGAAATGAGGCGCAACTTGGCACTCTCTCGTTCACGCACATATTCACGCAGGCAAGTACTCACGATCGTGAGTGCTGTTTGTGGGGTGTGGTCGTGAGCACCTTAAGCACCTCGCAGCGCAGGAAAAACAGACACAAAGAAAACGACACCAGACAACATACGAGCACTTGCGTGTTTGAATGTGTGTGTGTGAATGAGAAAGTGCCAAGTTGCGCCTAATTTTCTAGATGTCTTAATTACAACACTACAGTTAAAAATAACAAATAATGTAGCCTCTGCTTTTCTTGACACATATTTGTCTGTTCAATCCATTAGGTTGTGTCTACCAAGGAAACGAGTCCCTCGAACAATTCCCCTTTTTTCGTTCCATCGCAATTTTTGTAATATGTAAAAACGGAAAAGAATTCACAGTTGCACGAGTGAGCACTGATTCAGCGTCAGCCAGCCTCTATCTATTTATCAGACAAATAATTTGGCTTCTTGCGCAGCACGTGTCCTTAAGGCTTCTGACAGTGCTGTTTTGTTTTGCCATATTAATATGTACGTGTGACAGCGGTTCCCGGCGTTTCAATATGTCCACGTGTTTAGTTGCCACCGGGTGTGCTTGCGACGATGATGTATTTAAGTGTCAATCTTGTTCCTAACAAACAAGTTGTGAGTTCGCGCTCGTGTTGTTCCGGCCTCCTCCTCGTCCGTGTCTGGTGTTGCGCAGGGCACAATGAATATAAAAACGGAAACCTACTCACTTTCCTGTATGCTACTGGAAATTTATGTGTGTTCCAGCTGGTATATTTATACTATGTATAGCCGTTAGTCAAAGTTAAAAAATAGTTTTGTTTGTAACATATGTTTTCCCTCGTGTGTTTCTCATTGAAGTATGGTTAGTCGCGCGGCTGCCTCCGAGTGACTGCGCGACAATCCACCTGTCCCAATATCCTAGGAATGATATGTTCAATTATAGTTCGAGTAACGGGAAAAAGCGAGCCCGCATGAGGTGAATTGTTCCGAGATTTTCCGATGCTATGCCACTGCCGCCCGCAGCCGCATAGCTGCGGAATACAAAAAAAAAAAATTATCGCCTCCGGTTTTTCGTATTTCTGGACAAAAATTTGGAAAAAATCCGCGGGCGTAAAATAAGGTGATTTTGCGGCACTGTAGAAGGAAATCATTTTTAAACTGCGAGCGTAATAGCGAGTTGAAAATGGAATCGGAGTTTTCGCTATACCATCTGGAATGTGGTGTGAACACACCTACGAGATGAGCAAACAGTCGTGCAAAGGTTAAGCTGACAAAAGATACGCGAACTGCGTTCCACATCATAGACTCTACCTGGAATTTCACAGATGCCCAAATTACCACGTTGGAGACGTGGAAATAGCGGGAAAATATCTCTTCGCCGCACGCCGGAGCATTTGGGCGTAGTTTCGCGGAATCGCATTTGTTGAGTATTTGCCCTAGGTTGATAGTTTGATATAGGTTGATAGTAAATAATACCCGTGCCACACCGGCACAAGAAATGAGATTACAATCTTACAGTAATTACAAAATATTACAAATTACAAGATTACAAATTACGGTAAGTAAGGCATTAAGTACCTGAACGACTTTTTCGGCAGAGCTGCCACGCACCTAAATTTAATGACATTTGACTTGATGATGTCGACAACAGCGACTTTTGATGTAAGAAATATTAGCGTAATAATAATATATGCATACGCATTTTAGCATACCTAACCTAAGTTCAAGGCTAGTGTAATCTAGAAGTGATCATACTATGGCACCGTCAGCTTCGGAGATTGCATGTTGAATTCGAAACCTGGAATCCGACATGACGCCTGCCATGTCGAAGCCGTTGCAATTTTGACGTGAATTTCGCTATAGTACAACTAGGGAATAACACAATATTTGTTAACGGTCATGCATAAAATATTTTTGACACGATAGACGCTATTTCGAATCTCCTATGTGTACTGCAGCGAGCATGCTTTGGTTCCGAGAGTACACCTTTCTCAGTCAAATGAGTTCTACGAAAGGAATTATGTGACGAATGACGTTAAGGGGAATGCCGTTGGATTTGCTCGTGTGGCACCACGCAAATGCCATTAAATATTTAGGCATTAGGAAGTTAATGCCATTTTCTGAGCCCATGTGGCACGGGTATAAGAGGAACACATGGGTGAACCGCGTGTCACCCATAGCATGTGAACGTTTGAATAGCGTCTCTCGATGCTATAGTTTCCCGGCACATGCGGCGCTGTAGCGTCTTGATTAAACATTTCAAACACGGAGCAAAGAATTTTTTGTGCCAATGATTGGCCTTTCAAAGCACTTGTGCATGTTGTGGAATGTAGGGAAACTGGAATGTGTGTCATATGTTTAAGAAAAGGCTTTCACTTCATTTCTAAAGATACAGGTCAAAAGGGGAGTCTGAAAGCTCATGTTTATATACCGTGCATTTTACTTTAGGTTTGACACGAACAGAATGAATAAAAGTTCGGAGAAGACGCTGGTGTGACAGATGACGCTTATCAGCCTAGCTATGAATCGTCTCTGCTGTTCAGAGTACAAAAAAAAGGGCAACACGAGCTTTGAATCGGACCAGCCCTATTTTGTTATGCCAGTTGGAACCCTCACGTTAAAACAGAGCTTGCCAATGACGTTTTCTTCATGAAAAAGTTTGTCGACTGCTAGTATCAGTAACAATTGTTACATCATCGATTACATCTAAAAAAAAAGAAATACAATAACGCGCAAATTTTCATACCTAAACATAGATATTTCACGCAAATTGAAAAATGTTCGTACTTTTCCACATAAAGTAATACAACAGCTCGGCAAACTGTCCAACAGTCATGTGCAGCAAAAAAATTGGGGAGGAGCGAAGCATGTAGGGAAGGGTGTTTATTTATTTCTCTCTTTGTTCGATTCTCTCTTTCTGTCCTTCTTCCCTTTCTACTTCTCTTTCTTTCTCTGCTACGCTTTAGTCTCTCTCCTTTTTTTTTCTCTCCTGCTCACCCTCACTTCCATTTCCCACCCCCTTCTCGCGTGCCTGGACAGCCGAACGGTTACGACGCTCGTCTTGGGATCGCGGATACGCGTGTTCAAATCCTCTTTCTCTCTCTCTCTCTCTCTCTCTCTGTACTCGTTCTCTCACCCACCAGAGTTATAGCATCCCACGCCGGACAAATGACGCACGTCTTCTGGGGGCGAAGCAGTAAATGAAGAGGACAAAGAGGAAGGAGAGGATGAAGAGAGCGCGTGCCGGTTCATGATGATGATAGTTATCTGTTCGCTCTTCAGACTTAAACAGCTCTGCCGTTAAAACTTATTGAGGCAATTAAAGGCCTGCCATAAATTACTCCGCAACTCACACGAGTATTTCACTTCAAGAAACTTTCATTAGGCATTATGTAATAGCTAGAGCGACGTGGCGCAAGATAAATACAGCGAAAGCTGCTATCAGATCACAATGGCAGTGGGGTAGTTGTCCGCCGCCGCCTTCGGTGTCCGTAACCACTATCCCGAGAAATAAGAAAAAATGAAGAAAATAAAAAATATCCGGAATCGGATGGGATTTCAATCCGGGTCCTTTGCGTGCAAGCCGAGTATTCTACCACAGAAACACGCTGGTGCTTGAAACTCATTTGCAAAAAGACCCTCAGGCGTCATGCCGGGCAAGGAATCGCGTTAACATGTGTAATATAGCGTGGCAGAACAGTAAACTAACAACGAGGCGTCACGCAGCGCTAATTGCGTAACGAGTGTGTGGTTTCAAGCTTCCACCCACTACAAAGTGCTCAACCATAATTCTTCATCGTCATCAGTCACAGCATCAACAAAGTGCACATGATGCTCTACAGATGTGTAGCGGGTACCTCGCTTATCGACAGAAAGACGAATAGTGGCATAGTGGGTGCTTCCCTACTTCACAAAAATTATGATTTGTAGCGTAGTGAATACCTTGCACGGGTACTTGTATTATTTGTCCCAAGAGAGTTTAGAACTGGTTCTAGAAAGGCCGCTTTTCCAGCTTTCGCTGTGACTGTGCTCCGCGCAGGACTGACGTTTTTTCCCCATAAAGTATACATAGAAGTAAACGTAAGCTGGTTTACCAGAGGTGCTATCTGGGGTAGAAATTCCCAACGCCATTTTTTCAAAACAGCAGCACACCACTATCCGACAGTCCTCTTTAATATGTGTAATAGGAGTGTACCGATTAGCCACATGAAAAGCGAGATGGACATGTGCTACTGTTATCTTACTGATGCAGTCAATCCCGGGAGATCCTGAGTTGAATAAAGTTTATTTGTTTAACAGTTATTGCTACTGGTTAGAAGGGAGGTGAATCAGTCATTATCATCCTCTGTGTTCTTGTAAGCAGGGCGTCAGGGGAAGCAACTCTGGCGCTGCTGACAAGTCGGTATGCTCTTTTACTACAAGTTAGAGCGTGTTGCCCGAGGATTTTCTTGGGATGAACAGCAACTAAGGAACTGAAAGGGGAGACTCAAGGTGCCGCAGAAATGCACGTACGTAGATTGGGCCATTATGTCGGTGTTTTTAGGTGCGAAGCACCTTAGGGGCTCGGCTTGTCGGCGTCTGATGTCGTCACGTTGTGTCATGTAGTCACGGTCCATCACAAAAGGGGTATAAGAAAGGGAATATAGACAACCACCCTATTGTAGCACGAAGCCACAAGGAAATCCATACGGATTTCTCAGAAATAAAGCCTCTTAGTCTATTTTCCCTTTCTTAACCCTTCCGCCACCTTGCGGGATTCCGCAGAACCGATTTGCAATATATGTCCAGTTGCTTCCTGTTGTCGATGAATTCGCCCTCGCGCTGCCAATTGCTAGCTTCCTGGTTAGCTCAATTGGTAGAGCGACCGCCCCGGAAAGGCGTTGGTCCCGGGTTTGAACCCCGGACCAGGACGAATTTTTCGGCGACTAAGAGGCTTTATTTCTGAGAAATCCGTATGGATTTCCTTGTGGCTTCGTGCTACAATCGGGTGGTTGTCTATTTTCCCTCTCTTAACCCCTCCGCCACCTTGCGGGATTCCGCAGAACTGAGTTGCAACAAAAGGGGTATGCGCCACAAAATTTGGGTAAATCCTACTACTCGCCACCGGTCCACTAAAAATGAAGCGGGCAACAGTTAGCCCAACAAATAGCCGACGCCGTTGTTGGAGCTGAAACAACCTTCTCTACATGCCGCAAGGAACTGATGCTGGGTGTTTAGGGAAGAAGCACCTCAGGGTAAGCTGCATTCCGACTCAGTTTTCCGACGACGTTATTGGAGCGGAAACACCCTTCTCTACATGCCCGGTTTTGGGCTTGGTTCCACTAGTTCCTCATTAAAGAAATCTCTCTCAAAACACAGCATGCTTCGCACCTCCCTAGTTTTTTTAAAGAAAACAGCAGGTCCACACGGATACCAAGTGGAAATCAAGTATAGTCGTGAGCAATATGAGCTGGAACACAGAAATTACCTTTTAAAGGTCACAGCGGCTAAACACAGTTGTTAAGCGCAAACGTCTTCATGACACTTAATTCCCAAGCTGATAGATGTCTCTGGAAATTCAGTACGTCACATCCCTATGAGTACATTACAATTGATCGTTGAATAAACACGAATTCGGCGTTCCAGCTCATATTGCTTACGATAGCTACCCAAGTGCGCTGAAGTCGTAGGTGCTCCGGCAAGTTAATGCTTCAGCGTAATGCGTGAGCAGCTGGAGGTCGCTCTATGCGGCAGAACTACCGGAAAAACAATCTCTCAATGGCAACGCACAGAGAAAAAAACAGAGCTGAGGCCACATCAGGAAGCAGCGATACGGGTCGCTTAGGGATTCGATATCCAGATTGCTTTGCTCGCAAGAAAGCAAAAGTAAAAGCAAGCGCACGTGTCTGAGGTCGCAACGCTATGTTGAAAGCGACACAGTGTGATGCCGCGCAAGAGGTGTTCCGATTGCTTGGAGAAGGCCGCTTTCCATTTGATTGGGCCATGGTACACGGTATTGTGTCCTTGCATCAAATGGAAGGAAACATTTGCGTGTAATCCCTTTCTGTTTGCCCTGTTTGCGTAATTGAAATTGTACGACGCTAATGGCGCTCTCCTAGAGCTCTCATGTTATTGATGCTTAGATGTTTTTATCGCGCAGTATCTTAACAGCGTCAAATCATCTTATACGCTAAGCTGAGTTGGTTGGACACATAGTGTTACTTCCTGCTGAAGGGACCAAAGAAACAGAATAACAACGACTAGGCGTGGACTGTAAAAACAATGCTTGTTATAAAGAAAATCATTTCATGTGATAGGGTGGGACTAATCTACAAATGTGTGTTACTCTTACCAAGGTCAGAAAAGCTGACGATTTTTTCTCTCTTCAAAAACCCCATTCTCACGTCGCGAGGTTCCACAGAACAAATTTCTCGCAATGTCTACTTTCTGATTCAGATACTCACTATTTTTTAATTATTCGTCTGATCCTCGCCCACGTATGTGCTGCAGACTTGGGCCGTTATGATTAGTTGACAGAGTCCTAGTTTGTATGGCTTTTCGCTCCTTTCTCTGTGTTAAAGAAAATTCGGCAGATCCCCCACGCCTTGTGGGAATCGGGTTTCATGCGAAGCAATCAGCAAGTAGTTGTCTATGCTGCATTTTCTGGCTTTGAGCCAAGCGTTACGATGTGGATCGACGTGTTTTTTTAAGCGTAGTAGTGTGCACATCGTGGCCTTACCAGGCACGTCGACTACACTGGTGCTTAAAGGGTAACTTATTGTCTGACGTAGTGTCAGCACTCAATTTTGAGTTCTGACTTGAGTATTAACGAAACGAAGTGCACTTTATAGGGCGATGATTTGAATATCATACGTAATTTTCGTTAGCGTGTTCCTCCTGTATCGAGCAACGCTTGATTATAGCTTGCTGAATCATAGAAATACAAATGTAATGTTTATTAGACTTCTATGAAAGCGGAGCCAACACTGAAACCACAATTGACGTTAACCCGGCATGACGCCTGTATCATAGGATAACTTATGTAATGTTTACTGCTTTGTTATCAAATTAGATATCCAGCACTGCAACCACACTTGATGCTGCACCGACAATACGCCTGCATAAGGTCTTTTTCCAAAGCAGTTTCACCACGTGGCGTGGCTCTGTGGTAGAATACCTGACTTCCACGCAGAATGCTTGGGATCGATTCTTGCTGGGATCCTGATTTTGATTCTCCGCATTCGCCGGGTCAACGCTACCGATATCGGTATTTCCTTGCGCTCTCGCATTTAAAATATGAATGTCTGTTCTCGCCGTTCCTGCGAAGATATAAACTGTCAATCACCTGTGGCACATACCCGCTTACCGTGGCCCGTGGTATACGGGTATGAGCCACACGTGTCTGGAGAAAAAGGTTTGATGATGTACGCGGCAGAATGTACACGTTATTCATGCCATGAGCAGGCAGTCGTATTTGTCAAACCCTCTTACCCTCCCATGCTAACTTTGGCCTACACCAAGCTAAGTAGGCGATCACGAGAGCACCCAGACATAGGCGGCTAGATAGACAGATACATAGAGAGAAACACTCAAAGTGCCTTGTGTTCGCAAAGAAATGCTTCGCATTTAAAATAAAGCATTACAACACTGTGAATTTTCTTCCCGAATACAGTGGCACACTAAAAATACAACAAAAAAATGAGGAGATAGGGGGAGGGGGGCTTTGTTAGGCAGATTTGCCTGAAATTAAGGCACATAGGTAAACTTTTCAGGGTTGTAAGTGAGCTGAACATTCATTTAAGGGGTGCTTTTAAAGAACTCTGAGCAGAAGCCGCCTTTATTAATTTTTATAAATGACTCGATATCATGTCCCAAAGCAGCTCTCCTTGAAATAGTATATAAAGACCGATAGTGATGTTTTAACGCGACAGCGTTAAAGAGCTCGTTTCGTATGAATTCCGGTGTCGGCGTCGTTCGAGAAAAATTCGAGAAAGATGCAAATAAAATAAATAATAAAATTTTTGGTTCTAGTGAGAATCGAACCAAGACCTTCTGCGTGGCAAGCAGGTCTTCTACCCCAGAGCCACTCCATTGCTTGAAGCAGCTTCGTAAAAAAAACAAAAAAAACACTATGAATATCTTAAAAAGGGAGGAGTCTCCTTAACGCATGTAATATTGCGTGGCAGAAGAGTGGAATCGCGCCAGGTGTCAAAACATGTGAATTTGCGCAACGGATGGGCGTTTTAAAGGCCCACCCATTACAAAGCGCTCAGACATATTTGATCTCCATCAGCTGCAAAAGCATCAACAAACTGAGCAGCTGCGCAGCTTCGCGTGTTGCCTTACGGACGCGTAGTGGGCTTTTTGCTGATTCGCGAAAGGAAGAATTATGGCGCAGTGGCCACTTAACAACTGTACTTGCAGTAGGCATTCTCAGATAGTTTGAAACGGCCAAATATTACTCGCACAGAGGTTCATTTCCTTGGGGTACGGTTGAGGCATGCACCGAGAACCGAAGCTAGGCTAGCAGTTGAGAAGGCGATGCGCACGGGGCCCGATTACGCTATCGCGTTCTACTCTTGAGGGCGAAGCTCAAGCGTCCTCTAAATTTTTGTAGCGTTAGCTACACTTGCCTAGCCGGAGCCGATTTCGCGTGGATCCTCATCAGCCGTGCTGCGCATGCGCGAGGATCAGTGATGTCACACAGCTGGCTCACCGGAGCCGGCATCTCACGCGCTCTCCGCCACCGCCGCTGCTGGTCTGCGCGTTCTGGAGGAGTGGCGTCGTAGCCGCAGCAGACACACTGGCGCCGGCGCGCGCGCGACTCGCCGCTGCTGGTCTGTGCATTCGAGAGGAGTGACGTCGTAGTCATAAGTGAGTAATAGCTAGGTGGTTCAGCGGACCAGCGGGCCCAGCGGAAGAGCGGAGAGATGAGCGGAGCGCGAGACGAAATGAAGAGTAATAGCTAAGCGGCTTAGCGTCGCCCCGCTCGTTGAACGTAGAACGCACCTCGCGTTCCGCTGTGGCGTCAGTTGAGCGTAGCGTGAAGGTGCGTCCACTTGGTTTCATCATCGTTTTGCAGCCAAGCTGACCGCGTCTCGACAAGACGCGCTTGAGAAAAACGCGAAATATATGCAGTTCTCTGCACGTCTGTGAACACGCGATCAAATGTAATCTGTACGGAAAAGATGTCAAAGTAGCACGTACTTTCTCAAGTTTCTTGTGTCTTCTTGTCTCCTATTTCGAAATAAAAGATCAACACGGGTTTTCGATTATTTGAATCCACTTTAGGTCATCTCCAAACGGCCTCGCCTTCAGAGGTCTTATTATGTTGAAAAGCAGCGCCGGGACATTTCGCCTGGAGCAGAGCGAGCGCTGCGTTGGCGGGTCTCGCCGACAACATGCCGCTGCCGCTTGTGTTGGAGGTCGCCATCTTGTCTCCCGAAACCGCTGGTCCGCTGGCCACGCTCCGCTGAGCAGAGGATACCAGCGGCCGAGCGGTCCGCTCCGTAAAAACGCTGACTGTGCCAGCGTGCCGCACATGCGCAGTCGGCGTCTCCGCTCGTCCGCCGGGCCTGCTGGCCCGCTGAGGCGCTTAGCTATTACTCTCTATAGACACAGTGGCGCCGGCACGCGCGCGGCTGTTCGCCTTCGCTGTGCAGTCGCCGTCTGACACTGCGCTGGGGCCGCTGGATAGCGCCTCTGACTGGCGTTTGCAGGTGGGTAACGCCATGAAGAAGGAGAGCGCAAACGCTGCTCAACGGCGCAGAAGAGCCGAGAAGCTTATCTCATCGGATCCCGAAGCAGTTGCCTGGCAATTAGCGGTTCAGCGTACGAAGAATGAACAGAAGGCTAATAATCTTAGACAATCTGGAAAGCTAAGAATAATCAACTGAACCTTTGCTAACGCTACGTATATCCTGGCATAGCCGAGCTAAGCTACTGCAATTTTTTTAGCAGATTTTAAACCCAAGTCCTGTTCGTTTATTTTTCTGTCACTTTTGAAACCCTGCGTGTTGTAGAAGACAGCGGTGTTAAATCGACTGAGAATGCAATCCAATAAGAGGTAAAAAAAAAAAAATAGATGGCTTTCGCCTTCGCGTCGTCTTAGGCGAATGCATAAGGGACCGAGTTTCTTATTTTCTAAACCGGAGAGCAATCTCGGAGAAAGTGCTCTAAGGCTGTCGAGCTTGCGATGAAAATGCAAATTAAATATTAAGCTCGCCGAAAACCTCGCTGGTCTATCTAGACACACCAATATGCGGAATGACTCATAAGAAGTGGTGTGTCCGACGTTATCTTCGCAAATGACACTAGACGGGCGCACGGAATGGCGTGTGTATGCCATATATCACTCAAATTTTGCTTACACTTCTTGAATAATGCGCCATACTCATTCGAAACTCTGATGATCACCGCCAGGCTGCTTGAAACGCGCGTGCGACGAAAATAGCATGTGCAAGAAGAGCATGTTCTCCCGCATGAAACTTCATCTTCGGTACTTTGTCAGCTTCTTGGTAACGTTAGAAATGTTAGCGTCTCGTGATATATGCACGTTGCGCGCTAGCTGTCCACAGCTAGCGCGCAACGCATTCATCCCTCAGCTGTGTGTACGGCGCGCGTCGTCATCCGAGACATTATGTACATCGTTGAATTTTTTGTTCTGCCATCTTGCTCTCATGACCTCATCCTGGGTTGGGATTTCCTTTCACGTCATGAAGCTATCATCGATTGTTCCCGTGCGGAAGTGTCCCTTGTGCCAACATGTGATTTGTCATCGCCCGACCGTCCTCTTCCCTGCAAACTCATCGTTGATACCGACACGACCTTGCCTCCGGAAGCTTCAGTCCCTATTACCCTTTCGTGTACTTCTGAACCTGACGCCACGGTAGTGTTTACGCCATCTCCAGTGTTTACTGAACGCAAGGGCATCGTTCTCCCATTTGCCGTACTCACAATTGCCTCTGGGTCAACCATAATGCTGGTTACAAACCCCTGCACCTACCCCATTGCCTTACTCCGTGGTGAAACTTTAGGATCTGTACAACCTGTCGACCACATCGATGATCTTGATTTTCCCGATGACACCACATGTCACACTGCCTCAATCACTCCTGTATCTCAGCCATCAAGTTCGTCAGCGTTCGACAACGCCATTGACGAAAACCTCTCCCCCTCTCATCGCCGCCAACTTGTTGCTCTCCTTGACAAGTTTATCTCTACTTTCGACTTTCAACAACCTTTGTTAGGCCGCACCACGACTATCAGTCATACTATCGACACCGGCTCCCACTCGCCCCTGCGACAGCGGCCTTACCGCGTTTCCGCCGAAGAGCGCCGCGTCATTACGGAGCAAGTGGATGACATGCTTCAACGTGTAGTCATACAGCCTTCTCAAAGTCCTTGGTCATCACCTGTGGTATTGGTGAAGAAAAAGATGGCACCATTCGATTTTGCGTCGACTATCGCCGCTTAAACAAGATTACAAAAAAGGACGTCTACCCGCTACCGCGAATAGACGATGCTCTTGACTGCTTGCAAGGCGCCGAGTACTTTACATCCTTGGATCTGCGTTCTGGGTATTGGCAGGTGCCCATGGCTGAGTGTGATCGCCCTAAAACAGCCTTTGTAACGCCCGATGGCCTATATGAGTTCAACGTCATGCCATTTGGGCTCTGCAACGCGCCTGCAACATTTGAGCGCATGATCGATACCATCCTTCGCGGCCACAAGTGGAAGACTTGCTTGTGTTACCTGGACGACATAGTAGTCTTCTCCGCAGATTTCCCGACACACCTTGCTCGTCTGCACGAAATTCTCACGTGCCTAACTTCTGCGGGCCTACAACTTAACACCAAGAAGTGCCACTTCGCAGCACGGAAGCTAACCATCTTGGGACATGTCATCTCCAAGACGGCGTTCTTCCGGATCCCGATAAGCTTCGAGCTGTCGCCGAATTCCCAAAGCCCACCACGATGAAAGCCCTAAGAAGTTTTGTCGGCCTCTGCTCCTATTTTCGCCGCTTCGTGCGTAACTTCGCGTCCATCATCGCACCTTTGACGAGTCTGCTTGCCACCACCAAAGGTATATCTGCATGGTCACCTGCATGTGATGACGCATTTCGCCAGTTGCGCCGCCTGTTGACCTCACCACCTATCCTTCGTCACTACGACCCCACCGCTCCCACAGAAATTCACACCGATGCAAGTGGCGTCGGTCTTGGCGCTGTTTTGGCACAACGCAAAGGCACCCAAGGTGAATACGTTGTCGCTTATGCAAGTCGCGCTCTAAAGAAGGCTGAATTAAACTATTCCGTGACAGAGAAGGAGTGCTTGGCGATCATCTGGGCATTGACGAAGTTTCGCCCGTATCTTTACGGCCGTCCTTTCGACGTGGTTACAGACCACCACGCCCTATGTTGGCTTTCCACCTTGAAAGACCCGTCCGGACGCCTGGGCCGTTGGGCACTTCGGTTGCAGGAATACGATATTCGTGTCGTCTATCGTTCCGGCCGCAAGCATGCGGATGCTGATGCACTCTCCCGCTCGCCAATAACCCCAGATGTGGCTTCTCTGTCGCCCCACGTTACCACCTTGTCACCACTCAGCACCAATGACATGCTTTCGGAGCAGCGTAAAGACCCACACCTTGCCTTGTTGCTCGACTACCTTACCGATCCGTCTGCTGTCCCTTCGACGAGAGCGCTACGCCGTCAAGCAGTCCACTTTTCCGTGCGAGACAACATTCTGTACCGCCGCAACTACATGCCAGATGGTCGGAAGTGGCTCCTTGCTGTCCCTAGCCATATGCGCTCTGACATCTGCTTGAATTTCCACGCGGATCCCCAAAGTGCTCACAACGGCGCCCTGAAAACCTACGAAAGGCTGCGTCAGCGATATTACTGGCGAGGAATGTATCGCTTTGTGCAGAAATACGTTCAGTCTTGCCCTACATGCCAACAAAGCAAGACACCTCCGCGACACCTTACTGGCACGTTGCAGCCGCTCCCGTGCCCGGCTCGCCCATTTGACCGCGTGGGTATCGACCTCTACGGCCCCCTCCCGTATAGTGGCTCTGGAAACCGGTGGATTATTGTCGGCGTCGATCATCTGACGCGCTACGCTGAGACTGCAGCTCTCCCGGCAGCGACCGCCCGCGAAGTTGCACTCTTCATTCTTCGCAGCTTCATTCTACGCCACGGTGCTCCGCGGGAACTACTCAGTGATAGGGGTCGCGTGTTCCTGTCGGAGGTCATCCAAGCCCTCCTCGCTGAATGCAACATCGTTCACCGGAAATCCACCGCCTACCATCCACAGACAAATGGTCTCACCGAACGGTTCAACCGCACACTCGGCGACATGTTGAGGATGTATACATCCTCAGACCACACCAACTGGGACACTGTACTACCTTTTGTTACGTTCGCTTACAACACCGCGACGCAAGCGACTACCGGCTTTTCCCCGTTCTTTCTGTTGTACGGCCGCGAACCTTCCCACCCACTGGACACCATACTCCCGTACCGACCTGATGCCTCTGAGTGCACTCCAGTTTCTGAAGTCGCCAGATACGCCGAAGACTGCCGTCAGTTGGCTCGTTCCCTGACAGGTGAAGCACAAGGTCGACAAAAGACGCGACATGACGACGTTCATCACCCAGCGCCTACGTTTTCTCCTGGCTCCCTTGTTTGGCTTTGGGTACCCCCCCACGTCCCTGGCCTTTCCTCTAAACTTCTGGCGCGGTACCATGGTCCCTACCGTATCATTCGTGCCACCTCGCCGGTGAACTACCTCGTCGAGCCCCTCACACAATCGCCAGATTTGCGCTGTCGAGGACGCGAGACCGTACACGTTGACCGTCTCAAGCCCTACTACGACCCCCTCATTCTACGTGCTCCCTGAGTCGCCAGGATGGCTACGCTTCACCCCGGGGGTATTGTAGTGGAGCAGATGCACGACCGAGTATGCGCCTGTGAAGGAGGACGAGAAACGACCCGCGTTCTGATTGCGCGAGAGCCTGTGCCGCCTTTTGCCAGCCTTGCACTGTGTCAGCGTACGGTCCCTTTTCGTCGCGACTTCATTACACCAATAAACCTCATCACACTTTCATCATCACGGCTATTGGAAAGCGGCAAGAATGTCCATTACTCTTATCGTGAGATACATCTAAAAAAAACACAAAAAAAACACGAGCATACTTGTCCTAGAAGCAATAATTTTTTTTGTGTGTGTTTGTGAGGACACATGACGTTGAAGGATTTGGCTCGAGTTTGGAATTGCCTTATTTTTACTTCTTTGAAAGAACGAAAGAAAAGAATGTTCAGCTTGAAATAATTTTCTTTCGCTGGATTGTTCCGCCCGGTGCCGGTGTTCAATCTGCATATTTTTGAGTTGCAACAGTTAGCCAACTTTAGACAGTGTTTATATTGTCACGTGGTAGTGACGGTGAAGAAGGCGGCAGTCACGCTAGTATTGACGAAACTCTTTATTCGGTGAGCTTGTGCCCAGATAACTAAGCAACTCAAAGTGCAAACAATGCACCCTGTACACTGATAGCGGCGATCGTGGACTGCGGGTGAACTGATCAACGGCGCAACGCGTCTTGTTTTATAGATCAGTGATCGAACCTTCCAGCGTTATCGCTGGTGCTCGCATAAGCTCCCAAATAAACTTGACTATTCGGGTCCTGCGCGTAATCTTAACGGAAAAATCTGAAACAATCGCGAAACTTCCGAAACATTGCGGCGTGGTGCGCCGAGGGTCGCTAACAGTTTTTGTGGTTGAAACCTGAATTCATCAAAATAAAGAAATAAACGCGCGTGACAATATTGCGCGTTCAGAAGCCTCTAACTTGTCACACGAGCACGCAAAAATTCTTTTACGAAAGTTGTCTTTTACCAAGTTGAAATATTATTTAATAAATAGATCCGGCGCAGCAGACACATGGCACATCTCCTCTTAGTGCTTCTTTGCGAGCCCGCAACAAAGAGCTGGCGCTAGCTTCCAAAACAAACGCAGTTAGAATAAACTGACGTATACCCTGATATGTAAAGTGAAAACTTGCACTAAATGTTCTTCAAGCAAATTTAACGACGCAAGATTAGTAACCTATAATGTAAAGATTTATTGTAGCACCTCAAACCTCGATAAAACGAACACTGATATAACGAATGATCGGTTATAACGAAGTAAATGAATAGTATTGTTATAGTGTTACGATTATACGTTTATAACGAATTTTTGGACATAACGCAGTTATTTATGTGTCATATTCTAAGAAAAAATTGAGTATTTGGGAGTATTTCTGCCTCACAACTATAATCGTCATTTACTTTGCATACTCTCCTTGCGTTATCAGCGTGGTCCCGGCACTTCCCTGTGACGTACGAACGGCGTACGCACTATCAGCGTGCCATAGCATTCTTGATAGAAAAGTGGCGAGAGCCGGCTTTTCAAGCAAGGAAATGCGAGCAAGCCAGATGACGATTATAATTGCGTTGCAGAAATGCTCCCCAAATACCCGATTTTTTCTTAGAGTGCAGATGCGACTTCGTTGTAGTGAGGTGTGAGTTTAGTTTAAAGCAGGTTAAAACATCACCACGTGATATCCTCGACCCGTTTAACTCGCTAACGAAAGCATCGAAGAAAATAAGGATTACTTGGTGTATTACCACTGCGGAACCTTCAGTTAAACAATAAGTTGTTTTTATGAGCAGTAAAAGCGAAAAAAATGGACATCTATTTATTTTTTTATTAATAATTCGTGGCGCCCACTGGTTTCGAAGGTACTCCTTTTCGGCCGTAATAAAAAAAAATCATTAACACTGCCACCAGAAAAGATTGTTTCTTGAAAGAACATCGCTCTATGTCATGTGCAAGTGCACGAGACTTATTTTCTAGAGATGTAGGTCCGGATTCCATGAGTTACCTCCCGGTAATGTTCAGTTGTCAGTAGAGAAGTTCTTTTGCTCAAACGGATTTCGAATGCCCGTGTGACAGTCCTTGACGGGGCCCTAATGGATTTTCACTGGAAAATACTAAATCTTCTAGTTTTTACGTGTGCTGATTGTAGTTTTGTGACAGCTCTATGCCCCATTTTACTTTAATAGTGTCCAACCCCCCCCCCTCTCCCTTCCTCTCATTTTCATCTTTGAAAAAGCTGTTATTAAGGTGAACGCAGAAATTGGTGCTGCAATTCAAATTTCATTTCCATAGAATTCCTCGAGTTACAAAGCAAAAAATCGCAGGATCGCTGTGCATTCGCCCAAGACGACTCGAAGGCGAAAGCCTTCTTCCTCTGCTTTTTCTTCTCAGTCGATATAGTGATGCTTCCCTGCTCCCTATAAAAGCTTTCTGCATCTAACGTGGCTTTACACTGCCTCCAGGATCGGAGGCATTGCAAGCCTTCTGAACTTCACCTGGTTTCACACTGCCTCCGTGATCAGCCCACCTCTGACCAAGCGACGATGTCATGTGATGGCATCATCACGTGACGTCACATGGTCACGTCATCACGTGATGTTTTTTTTGCATTTCTGGTGTCGCCGCTGACAGTCGCCGCTGACACGTACGATCAATTATCGCGTTTGATGCGGCATCTAAGGCTTTCGCATTATTAAGTTTCCATAACAATGAAATTACGTGGATGCCCCAAACACCGCAAAACTTTGAGTGACTCAATCGACATCTTCCGACGAAAACACCCGGGAGGAATATTTCATCATTTTCGTTGATTTCTTTTCCGAGGTGAGGGCATCAACAGCGCGCACTACTCTGAAGGTCTCTAACGAGCACGCGTATGACTCGAGAAGCAGCAGCATTAATTTGATTACAATGGGGTGCTCGTTTCACTCCGGAGAATGCGCGTCCACATGCAGCATACTTCACTGCGTGCACTTTTCAGCGTTTCGGCTGGGAGGCGTCGCCGAGTCCAACGCACAGTAGCTATTGTACTCGTAAGGAGTAACGTTTGTTTGAGCGGCCGAAATGGTTCCTCTGAAGAAGAGCAATAATTATATGCTTGAGCAGGCTGACTGTTCAAGGCTGAGACGGAAATAGAAACCTTCCTTCAATGCCGCCGGCATGCTGTTAACTCTATGATATGATTGCTGTTAACTCTATGATAAGTGCTTAAGTTGCGAGCGGCACAAGCCTAATCAATATAATTTTCAAATGTATAAATCTGTTTTATAATTCGGACGTTCTGGTTTTACTTAAGCACCCATCGTGCAACGTTACTGGCCAAGGCGAAAGCCTTAAGTGTCTCAATCCGGCGTCCCGATTTGAGAAGACGATATGTACTAAAATAACGTCACGCGAGGTTATCAATGATTTCATGTTTTCAAGTCACGAATGACGTCACATATACTGGCATAGCTAGGGAGAAGGGGTGGCGAGGTCAAAATTCCCGAACATGTTCATTTGCGCATATGTATAAATGTGCGCACGCATACGAACAAGCGTAAAGTATGGTCGGACCATCCAGAAAAATTTCTGCTTACGCCTCAGTCACGTACCACCAAAATTTGTGGCGTCATGATGAAGTCATCAATGACGTCCTTATTACTTGATGTGAGGCCGTCACCACATCGTTGCTTCGTCAAAGTGGGCCGATCCCGTTAGTACTCCAACACTGCGTGAAGCGTAGAATGTTTCAGGTTTTTTTTTTTTTTTAAGGGGAAAGCCTTAGATGCCTCATCAAGCTCGAAAATTGACCAGCGCGGCACGTCGGCGGCGAAACACGAGATCGCGAAAATTTGTGACGTCACTGTGGCGTCACATAATGTGATGTCACATGGATACGTCGTCACGTGACGTCACTGCTTGGTCAAAGGTGGGCTGACCCCGGAGGCAGTGCAAAGCAAGGTGAGGGGCAGAAAACTTGCAATGCATCCGATCTTGGAGGCATTACAAAACCACGTTAGTTGCAGAAAGCTTTCATAGGGGGGCGCGGGTGGTTCAATACATCGACTTAGAAGAAAAAGATGGCTTTCGACTTCGAGTCGACTGAGGCAGATGCAAAAGGAGCCCTGTGAGTTTGTGTGCATCTTTTTACTTTGGGGGGTGGGGGGGGGGGGAGAAGGGAGAGGGGGGTTAATAAATGCAATCCAGTGAGAAAAACCAAAGTAATGAGCGTTTTGTTGCAGCGCAGGCGTACGGCGTCTCTCATAATCATATCGTGGTTTTGGGTCGTTAAACCCCAGATATTATTATTATTATTGCAGCGCAGGCGTCTGCCTAAGCTCTCCTTAGCATTGCCTAAGGAGACTGCAAATTTTTTGTTGTCGTGGTTTAGTATACTTGCTTCAACTTTTTTCTTTTTCTCTGAATGCAGAAAACTTTATTTTCTGTGTTGTGATACCTGGCTGCCAAACATAATATACCTGACAATATTGTATTTTGAAGCACGTCCTTTATCAACAACAACGCTTTACATCACTCACCTAAGCCTGAGTGACGTGAGACCGGATTCTGTTGAACATCGTTTATTGCATTCCATTTTACTTCTGCAATCCCGCTTCACAACGATAAGCGAATTCCAATATTTGAAGTCATGAGCAATTTAGCGGGTGAACGCAACTGCGTACGAATCTATACAACGCGAATAAAAAAAAGCTTCTGTGGAGAGAGAAGCGGGTACTTAGATAAACAGGACTTTTAAACCCATCTTTAAAGGGAAGTGTAACGCACATGGGATGGAGAACGCATCGTAAGGAACATTGCTCTCTGTGAAGTTATTCGGAGAGATGGTGAACGTTTATTATTGATTCTGAATACCTAACTCGCTACATAAGCTTCGTGCTAAAGGAGGAAAAATATGTACAGAAATTTTACCTATTGAAGCAAGAGCCTACGAGGAGCAGTAATAGAGAAAATATTTCGTTATTCCCGAGCAAATCACCGAATACATCGCTATGCGAGCGCAAGCAAATAGTCGCCGCTCTTTTTAAAATTTTCTGTTTTCTTATTTGTTGAGTGAGATAGAATGAGCTGAACACGTCATCAAATATCGCTCGAGGGCAGTCTGGCGCGCATGAAAAAACTGCGGCTAATCGCCCCACCTAAGGCCGACAAAATAAGTTTTCCCTTAAATTTTTGACCGGAAAATTAATTTATCTAACTCGTTTTTAACATTTGCGTTGAACGGAAGGAGCTACATCTCTTTATTTTTTATAACGGAAATTCACCGTCCAATTAGTTACGTTAAAACAACGGAAGTGATTAAAATATTTCGTCCTATTGTTTTTGGTTTAACTTGAATAAAGCTTTACGTTTGTTGGAGAACCATGTTTAATCAGTGCATATATTTTGGAGCTCCAGCTGCGTTGAGAAAAATATTTCATCGCGATTGCTAAAATTATTCGTTCGAAAAAGTTCGAAAACTTTTCATGGTGATCTTGTGCGGTCGCCTGAGGCATACATGGGGCCTGGAAAGCGAGGCACAATACCACAATACATTTTTTCGCTATGTGTTTTATTACATCATTATTGCAGTTGAAGTAATAGTAGTTTTAGTGTGACAACTCTAATAAAAAACTGACAGTGTCTTTTTCTAACACTACGGAGGGCATAGGAAAGTCTTTGCTCTCAACTGTCATTCACCTTTATTTAACCTTAAATTGATTTAGCACACGATTCACTGCTCAATGAATAAAATAAAGTTTTCAGTTGCCGAATCAATGTTTTTGAGCGCGTAAGCTCGGAGTCATCCCAGGTTGAGCTAACTCACATTTAATGCAGGTTTTATTAACTTTGATTCTCATGTGACTTACAGTTCATTTACCTTAATTCACACCGGATTGTCTTTAGCTCAAGTTAATTCACGTTTTATTCGCCTTTTGCACCTAATGAACGCTTCTAATCAGTCGGCACAAACTCACTACACAATTTCACTTTAGTGAACATTTATTTTGCCTTTAACTTAAATTCTCGCTCGGGGAATACGGGTATGCGCCACACGTGACTTTCGGTACGAGTCGTGTTAACGCTGGACGTCGTTTTCTTTTTTTTTTATTCGTCAGCCATGCAGGGCTTTCGTATTAATAAGCGTTAAATACACATTAAAAAGGTGCTTCAGGCTGTACTGAACGTAGCCCATCGCCAGCCTGCTTGTCAGGCTTTCAGTCTCGGCTGCAGCTTGTGATATGTCATACATATTAACGTTATCGCAGTATCGTTGCTTTATAGGAACACCTTCTTGAGAGGCTCAATTAACTTACTGGCCTAGAATAGCAGCTTAGTTACGTATTCCAGCCGCCTTTACACCGTTAGAGCCAAAGGGACACGCGATACCCCCAGTGTAAGCGGGCGCATTTATTAACTATTTATCCTCATCGGATTCGCGACGCGCTTGAAAGTTCACGCACTTTCTGTTTTATAAGATAACCTACCGTTGTTTTCTGTCGAAAACGCACGCGCACGCGCACGCACGCACGCACGCACACGCACACGCACACGAATGAATGAATGAAGTATAACAGAGCAGACTGAGTCTCATTAGTCTTCTGAAAAAACACCGGCGACACTTTGAAGTCATTTATTTGTGTAAAGGATTGAGGCCCTTTGTAAAGGCGAGCCCTGGAATGTTCATCAGCCGCATTCAACAATGGCACAGAGCCTCGTGGGGTCTGTCGACGGCACAGATTCGGTATTCAAACGCTGGCGAGGCCGCTCTGAGGGAAGCTTTCTCGGCCGTGTTTCGCGGGCTTCAAAGAAACGAAGAAAAAAATGTCCCCTGGGCCCCCAGAATAAGCATGGGGGTTTTCCATAGATTCGTGATTCCATGCGGGATGAGGAGGATCATTCAGGGAAAAGGAATAAATGATTGCGCGGTGTGTAATGTTATTCCAGGCGTGCTTTCATATGTTGCCTAGTTAGCGTTCGTATGTTGATGGCAGTTCACTCAGACGTCAGAGAATTTTTCAGGAGGTACGGCAGCGTTTCCCTCCCTCTGCGTATCGTATTGACATCATGACTAAACTCATTCGCCCGCGCACCTTCCATGATTGCTCTTGGAAGAAAGTATAATCTTCCACTCGAGTTTCACATTCCAAATTTCATTCGATGCTTCCCCACGCAATTTTTATGCCGAGTATTGCAGCAATGGCTACATCTTGAAAAAAAAATGACTTCTCTGTGTTTGATCAATCCAGTGAGAAGTTAAAAGGCTGGTCTCCTAGAAGCGTTCGCTTGCGTTAGGTATGCGTTCCCGGGGGTGCAAGGTTAACTTGACTGTTACGCATAAAGAACAAATCAACAACAAATAAAACCTTTCCTCATGCCTCCCAGATAGAAGTTGTTATCATAGTTATTGCGAGGTGATTTGAGCATTTTGTCTCCGATTTTATTGTTCCAAACGTACTAACAGATTGCATTGGGGAATGTGAATGAATGGCGGCGTGTATCCTGATGTTTATTTCTATTACTGAGCGTTTGTGCTTTCCGATGCCTAGGCTCTCGCGAGGCGCGCGTTAAATTACATGGAGTTGTCCGTCAACTACATTGCTCCCCGCCCTCACCTTCCCCATGAAGCTCTCTGTTATTCTAAGCTTTCTGGATTTCACGTGGTGCTGCAACAAATCCGGGATCGGAACACTTTTGACCATGAAACGATGCCATGCCATAATGTCATCACATGAAGCCATCGCCTGGGATAAGTCATGGACGTCCCGAGTGAGCAGCAGCTAAAAATGATAATTTCGCGGTGATCGAAACGGTTAGACATTATTAGATACAAGGCTTAAGTATCATCGGTGTTCATTGTGTATCTATCATATCGGATTGGTTGAAGAGCTGTCTTTGAAACGCTTTCACCTATTGGGGCTATGCTGCCATAACGCTGCCATATCGCTCGTATAGGATGTGACGCAAGGACGAGAAATCACTAACCTCTGAGGAATCAAGGTGACGGTATGGGCTGGTTCGTTATACTATAGAGTTTGTTGGAATAAACTCGGCTGTGACGTGGTTTGCATTACGTCATAACCACTAACCGCCATGCGCACGCGTGCTCTGCTTAGGTATTCTTTAGGAATTCACAACGAGAATACAGTCGCTATATGTATTATAGCACCGTCACCTTGCCAAGATGACTTCAGTATCATATTCTATAACTTTATAAGCAATTTATCCTAAGGAAAGCTTTGTGGCAAGTAGCCATTGGATGCGCTCTCTACTGCTAAATGTGCTCATTATTTTGGTTTCTTGAAATGACCATAGCTATTCAGTGCCTCAATAAAAGAATGTCTGATACGGAAGGTGATAGCTAGAATTTCCCAGTTTCTTTTTCTCAAGCAGCCTTATATGTATTTCTTATTGTGCGATCGTGCACCCTTCCCCCCCCCCCTCCATCCATCCATGCTTTGTCTTTAAAATAGTGCAGAAACAACCTCTTCTTATGTAGGCATATTCCCTTTTTTTCTTTTCTTTCTTTTTTTGGTACGCTGCAATACGCATAGAAATGGGGTAGCAGAAGTGATTTAAGACTCAAGCTCTACACAGAAAGCAAGTTAGAAGAGAACAGAGTTCTGGAGTTTAATCATGAAAATGAAAGAAATCTCGGCGCTTTCTCTGATGTAATGGACTGTTCGATCTTTCGATCTTCTAGAAAGAACAGTCCTCTGCCTAATATATCTGGCTCTTGGTTTCAGTGTCATGCCTCGAGCTGTACACAATGAATTCCCGGAGAAGAGAGAGCAGGCGACGAGAGAGAGAGAACAAAACAAAGAAAATCACTGTCTAACAATTAAAAAAAGAAAAAGCACAGCGAGTAGTTCTTTTGTGCTTCAAAGTAAGCGCCCTGCTGCTAGATTTCTTCACGCGCCGGCGGTTTTTGCTGAGCCGCTTTGGGAACCGCAACGTGGTCTTCGTCACGTCAAGAGGCTTTGCCGAGCTTGATAATATACGCCGCTCCTGGAGGCGTTCTGTGCGAGAGTTCTTTCGGTGAATGAATTGGGCAGTTCGCCCAGTTCGGTGCAATGCCGGGGATTGCTCGTACGTGTATAAGGCTACAGGGAAAAAAATGAAGCTCACTTTCATTATACGCCGGAAACTATCGCGCGCAATTCGCTAATTGCGCGCGATAGTTTGGGACCTTAGCAACAAGTTTAACCGGAATTGGACCAATCCAGCAACGCTGTTGTTGGGCCAGTTTGTGTATTCTTGAACACATAATGAGCAGCGCATAAAGAAAAAGGCTCAAAGCTTGCACTAAGCCGCGTAAAGCTCGATACAGAGCGAAGCTGATCGGTCTCAGGCTTATTTATTGCTGTATCTAGGCAGAACTTGGCTGTAGTGAGGTTGAACTTGGCTTAAACATGGCTGTGGCGAGGTTGAACTCAGCTGTAGCGATGCTCCACTTGCCTTTACCAAGTGTGGTCTCCATCTTTGCCTTATCGTCCTCGATTCTCCACCCGCGCTACTCGTCTTTGACAAGGACTGCGATGCTCTGATGGTGGCGTCGGCGCCACTGGTGGAGGCACGGGCTCGCTCCGCTCCTCGGTAGGCTGTATCTTGCCGCAGGGACTGCACATGAGCAGCATTTGCCGCACGTTTGCGCTCCCTGTATTCGGGATCTTGTTGCCACAGCAGTCTCTTCTGTTCCGATACTCCGGATCTTCTCGGCGCTGCCGCCGACGTTCGCGCATAGCGGCAAGCCTCGCTTCTCGGATCGCGGCTTCTTCCTCGGGAGCGCAATTTACCTTCGGGCGACCCATGGCCGTGCACGGTTAAGCGTGAGTTCCCTCGCAGCCATTTTAACGCGAAAGTGTTTTATGCCGGGGTCCACCACGACTCCACTGACGTATTTCCGTCACGGATATGACGTTGAAAATATACACTAACAGATGGTAAATAAAAAAAAAAACTAGAAAAAGTTCCGTTGCTGGGAGTCGAACCTACGACCCCTCGCTCCGCGGCGCGCAACCACTCGGCCACAAAGCGTACGTTCTTCAGCTTACTAACGGCGAACTGTGTATATACACGATTTACCGTTGGTGGTACTCAGAGCACGGTGGCTTCAGCGCGTTCTTGTTATCACTAGCGAGATGGCGCGAAGAGCGGTGGAGGGCGCGCTTTAAAGGTCGTCGCCCCACGCATTGCGATGCGAGCGTGCCTCTGCAGGGGGTGTCCCTTGTGCGCGTGCGCTTATCTCGTGATAGGGGTGGTTTGTACATGCTGTGCTTTCACCGCAAGTTTCCGTTGACGTTACAGAGAGCACGAAGGTCACTTCGCTCGCTGCAGCGGCCGCGTTTTCGAAAGGAGCGCGCTGCTCACAAACGAAGAAGTAACAATTGTGACAGTTGTTAGTTTGCGCTCGTCCTGTGTACGTTGTTTTCGCGCGTCCTTTCTGCTTCAAAGCGCGCTCCAAGTTTCGAGCTGCCTGCCGCTCTTCGCGTAACATCACAATTTGTTGCTACAGCATTAATTCCTTCGCCCTTCTGGCGAAACAATGCACAATAAACGCTCAACTACCCCTGTGAAGACAGGTTTCACTGTCGTGTTGTACCAATTTCTATGAAAGGGGGATCAGCCATGTTTTTTTTTTTTTTTCGGACTAACTGTTGCCTTCCTCAGTGTTAGTGTACCAGGTGTGAGTAGTGGGATTTATCCAGTTTTTGTGGCACACAATAGTGTTGCCAACTGTACGGTAGTTAACCATTGTAGGGTATTTTCGCACTTTTTAAGGCAGCGAGGGGTAGTAGCGCGGCAGTACGATTTTCTTATCACACGTAGAGTAATTTCTACTTTTCGCTCGTCATCGACCAGCGAAAAATGTCGACGATCGACGCGACCACTCAGACAGTGACATTCCTAAAGAGATTAAAAAAACTAAATCTTCCTCTGAATAAGATTGGAACTCTTCTAAGTAACATGTCACCAACATAAGGCAGAGACGAAAGATGAAACGTTTCACATCCATGTGTTAGCATCGCTGTTTTTTCCCGTGGATATGTCTTTCTTCTTCGCCGTCTCCAATTCATTCGTTGCGTGGAGGGGATTTCTAATCTTGCTACGGCAGTCAGGTTTACTTAAGGCGCAGACCTTAGATGCCTTATCACACATGAAAAGTCACCATTGGCCTGAACCCGAGTGATGCAAAAAATCTTCATGTGATGGCGTCATCACATGGCGTCACACATTGCCAATAATTCTGGTGTCACACTGACGTCTCTGTGACGTTGCATAACGTGGCTTCATATGACGACTTCATCGCATGGCATCATCGCTTGGTCATAGTGGACCGATCCCGGAGGCATGTGAGGTGCACAAAGCTTGCAACGCCTCCGATCCCAGAGGCAGTGCAAAACCATGCTACATGCAGAAAGCTTCCAAGGGTGAGGGGATCAATCCAATCAACTGAGAAGAAAACGACGGCTTTCGCCTTCGAGTCATCTTATGCAAATGCATAAGGGAGAATGGGAGTTTTTTCGATGACCGTGGATGGATGTATATATGTATATGTGCTATGGCGTCCCCTTTATAACGGGGCGGTGACCTGCACACCACCAAGCTTAATTATTATTATTAATAATATTATTATTATTATTAATATTATTGATCTAGGTGTTCTTTTTGATAGCACCTTACACTTTTCTGCTCACGCTAAGCGTGTTGCTTTGCGGGGTCTTCGCACCCTAGGCTGTGTTTGCAGAATGTCTAGAGAATTCCGTTCTCCTGTGCCCTTCCGAAAATTGTACACCGCGCTATGTCTTCCTCAACTAGAGTATGCATCTGTGATCTGGAATGGCATTCCTGATTCCAGCAGCAACGCCATTGAGCGAGTCCAGAAAAAATTCCTAAGCATTTACAACCATCGTTTCGCTAGAAATGGCTCTGTATCTCGTTCTAACGCTGCTGTATTATTATCATTGCCATCACTTTGCTGCCGACGAAATCGCGCTGATCTGTTATTTCTTTACAAGCTTGTGCATGGTATCATATCCTGCCCTGTACTGCTCAACTGTCTTAATTTCCGAATTCCACGTAAGCTGACCAGAGAGAATAGACCTTTTCATGTAACCGCCTGCCTCTGTGAACATTCGACCATTGGCAGGATACAACGTCTTTACAATGCTTACTTTTTGGAGCTCGATGTTTTTCACAGCTCCCAGTCGTTGTTCTGCTCCGAGCTTTGCACTGTACTTACATAGCCTTGTACACTGTTGATATATTTTTTTCTGCCTGCGCATAGTTGTATATGTGCAATTTTGTAACGTTTTTTTATCCCTGATATTTTATTATGAATGTTTCCTTTGTTTTTTTTTGTTTTTTTTTGTTTTTTTTTCGTGCGCCAGTACAAAGATTTTACGGTTGTTCCTGGGCACATTAAATAAATGTTTGATTGATTATTATTATTGTTGTTGTTGTTGTTATTATTATTCATTTCGGCCTAATCTTGTCTACCTGAATTAAGGTTCTGTTCCTAAAAAAAAACGTTAAATTTGCAGCCCAACTTTCTGCGCCTTACCGAAGATTAACCTGAGTTTTCCTGCTATTTTTTGTCCTTTCTGCCTTCTTTTCCGACACCCATCCCCCAGTCGTCTCTTAATTATTTCTCTCGCCGACCTGTTTACCTTCCACAGTTCTTAAAACCCGAGGCTTCACGTCGGCTAGTGCCCAAACATACGCCCAGGTGTATATCTTGACATTCAATTAAAACATGCTACATCGTTTTCTTAACTTCCCGATGCCTGTGCCTTTACTTCTTTACTGAACAACGCATACATCCTCTCGCTTACTAACGGCGAGCTATTTATATACACCGTTTACCGTTGGTGGTACTCACATCCCAGAGCTGCTTCAACATGGCAGAGGCTTGACTTTAACCCGCGAGATGGCGCAAAAGTCCCATGGGTGTGATCGCCCAGCCACGTTTCGTCGCGCTGCATGCATGGATATAGGAGCCGGAGGGCATCCTCACTTTAGTTTTCCTTGCGGTACGGAATAGGTATCCACCAAGAAGAGAAGCGAGGCTAGCGATTGGGAAGGCGATACGCACACTGTCCGATTAGGCTATCGCATTATGCTCTAGAAAGCAAAGCTCAAGCCCCCTCCAAGTTTTGTTGAATTACAACAGGTCGGATGCTAAGTTAGCTGCTAGAATTACTTCGCATAACATTCCAACTTTTCGCTATCGCCTTCATTGCTTCGCCCTTGCGGCGAAACTATGACTTTTTTTTCCTACTGCTGTGGGTAAGTGGGTATGGTACTATGTTTCACGGCTCAAGGTGGCGGGTTCAATTCCAAGCCGCGACAGTCTGGTAAGGTAATGGCGGAATTTAGAGCCAGGGGAAAAAAGCTAGTGCATTGGAACATGGCGCATGTTGAACGCCAAGTGGTCTCGGGGCTCGAAATTACCCATAATCCCCTAACGGTTTCTCTATTGATTGTTTTATCCTTTACATCGCTCTTTCTGCAAAAATCACTTTTCAAACACTCGTGATCAATGTTAGATAGAAGGCTTTCATGAAGCTATATGCCGGTCTTAGAAATGAAAAACCACTTTCATTACGTTTTTCGTATTTTACGATCAATGTCCTTAATTTAGGTAGTTTATTTTGTACACTGTACGTTATGTCGAAGCTTGGGGCCATTATGACGAGATTACGATGATTTCGCGCAGCAGCTGCGGCTCCGCAGGCAAATTTCAGTGTATGCATGGTCAGGCTTTCACTAAAAAATGGGAATTTTTCTGACCAGTTTGTCGTAATATAAGTGGTGAAGTGCAAAATAAATGAAGCAATCATACAACTCCCGCTGAGCTCTATAAAACAGGCTTCGACAAATCTCTTTTGCTTATATATTTTCCTTGTGTGCAAAGTTAGCCAGATTGACCGTTCGTTTTGGCTCCATAGGGCTTGGAGGCAATTTCCATTGCACAACTATGAACAGTAAGTCTAAGCAATTAGCGACGTTAATTGCTTCGATGGAAGATAATTACAAACTTTGCAAGGTCGGTAATACTTGTTGCTGGACTGCTTGGTACATGCTTACTGGAATAGAAAAAAACACGTAACCATCATAGAAAAGACACGAAACAGAGAAGGACGTTCCTTGCAACGAACTTCGTTCTCAGAAAAACAGCTGTATCCCGCAATATACTATAGCAGTTGCAAGCACGCGCAAACCACGTTGCCTCACACGCTTATCAAATTACACTGCATAAGAATGACAATCCTTCTAATCTTGAAAACATAAAAAAAGCAATTTCACAGCGACGCAGTACCGTAGAGGCTCTAGGCATCGCTGATTATTTGGGAATAAAGTTGCGAGGGACGACCTTCTCTGTATCGGGTCTTTCCTATGAATGTCAAGCGCGTTTTGTATTCCAGTAAACTTGCGAGGCCGTGCTCCTAAATTGCGTGATAAAGATCCCGGTGATTCAAACGGCTTATTTGCGTGCTCAAAATTACATTTTTTCCCCATCTTGTGAATAACACAAACAGAAATAAGCAGAATTTCGAGCGGATTCTGAAGAAAATGCTACTATTTTTATTGTTCATGGCTTGCATTATACACGAACGAAACGCTATTAGATATATGAGGGCGATTACCGAGGACGGCGAAAAGACTGGATGGTGAAAAACGCCTGGAATCCCCAAGCGATTTCTAAATTTGCGCGATTAATCAACACGGGATCCTTTGTAAGAAAAGGATAAACTTAAACAGGAAGATAATTTATTACGTAGTAAACGGCCTGTAACGTAATCAAGCGTTGTAAAAAAAGTAACGGTGCACAGTTCAAAGAAACAGTCTAGTATGCTGCTCTCTATAGCTTTGATTGCACTCTCCTTGCATGCATGTCGCGTGGCCGTGATTACCACCACATTGCGTTCATAGAGAGACGGCACAATATTCCACTAATCATCTCCGTGACGAAGACCTACGTGTAATCGCTGTGTTGAGGACATTGATAAGCAGATTACGCACACTCCTCACAGGAATGGGAACCCCATCAGCTCGAAGCGCACTGCATGTTCTGGATGCCCTGGAGCCAGTCGTTGCGAGCCTTCATTAACATCACGGATTGCAGTCTACTTCATCTGAGACAGTCGAAGTCGAACCGCACTCTGTGACAGTTCGCAGTTTTATGAGCTTCTAGGTATGCGCGGTGAACGTTGTTGTGCGTGCAAGCGTATTATTTATCCTCCCTTTCCTTCTTCCTTTCCATTCCCAGGATTTGGGGACAGCTGTATGTAGCTACATCTCTCGGCGGCAGCAACGGCGTCCTGCCATAACTGAATGGAAAATAGACGAAAGAAATCATATCGCTTGAAGAAGCTAGTTATCATAAACGACTCCGGGTTTTATACAGCAGAGACCTACTGGAACATTTGGTTAAAACATTGCAGTAACGCACTACAAAGCGTGTGTGCGTGTGCGCGCGCACGCACACGCGCACACACGTGCGCACACACACACGCACACACACACACACGCACGCGCACACACGCGCGGTCAGGCCAGGAAAGCGGGGGTCAAACGCCAACAACGCCGTGAAGATGCCTTGTTGAGAGCCAGGGAAGCTGAAATGAAGCGTCGTCGCCGTGATATGGAATCCCCAACTACGAGCGCGGGAAGCGGATCACAGGTGTCAACGACGCCAAAATGACGCAGTACTTCGAGCTCGAGAAGCGGAGGCCAAGCGTCAGCGTCGCCAAGACAATCCTGACATTAGAGCAACTACTTGACATGAATGTCCCGCCGGCACTCATCGGTGAGCAAGGGCTCTGCTGTAGTCGCATGGCCTCCGAGATGGCGGGGGCGCGGCACACTTGCCATCTCGGAGGCCGTAATATTTGCTGTTTGTTTGATGTTTTCTGCGGGATGGACATAGTTGTCCATTTTGGAGCTGTTTGTAATTTTGTGTGTGTGTGTTTTTAGCATGGCTTTAGCGGCGATGGGTGCACTATACCGGCTTTTTCGAAGCATGGCGTCGCGCAAAAAACGTAGTTTGATGGCCTCGCCAATGCACCTACAAATCACCGAATCGTGACACCCGCCGAATTAAATAAAGAAGAATCCCTCAAGGCTGTGCTTTGTTTGCAAGGCACGCGGCAAGAAGTCCGAGAGCCGATGGGAGTTCGAAAGATGTGAAGTTGGTCTTCACATGCCTGTGCACTTCAATGTTTCTCACACACGAAAATCGCACTGAAACAGTTGATGCAGTTAATGTCACCTTGCGCGATTGTGCGCTTCTGCCATGCAACATTAAATGCGTTAAAGAGACTCCTTCCACTACATGGCATTTATGCAGTGTTTTTTTTTTTCGGAAGCAGTTGCAGTAACATCGTGGCTTTATGGTAGGACACCTGCTTGCCACGCAAACGGCCCGGGATCGATCCTCAATGGAACCGAAGATTTTTATTGTTTATTTTATTTGCATCTTTCTCCATTTTTCGGTCACCCAGCTCCGCTCTTCCTTCAGGTGTGGCACCACTAGTCCGAAGCTGCCTTAATTTTTTTTTTCAGGACTAAGTTTAAGGATCCTTCTTTTACAGCGAAAGCTGTTATGAGATCACAAGAAGGGCCGTTTTCGGCGCCATAGTTGTCCGCCGCCGCCGCCGCTGCCGCCGCCGGTGTTCGTAACCGCTATCGCGCGAAATAAGGAAAAAAAAACGAAATAAGAAAAAAATTCCTGGATGGAACGGGGTTCGAACTTGGGCCCTCTCCGTTGGAGCCCAGCATTCTACCTCAGAGCCATGTCGGTGCTTTAAATTGCCTTGCAAGAAGACCCTATACACACTTCATATCGGGAAGGAACCACATTGACATCTGTAATGTAGAGTAGTAGAAGAGTAAAATAACCAGGCGTCACACAATGCGAATTCTGTAACCAGGGGTCGCACAATGCGAATTACGCAACGAGTGGGTTGCTGAATGCTTCCAACCCATTATAAAGAGATCTGCCATGATTCTTCATAGTCATCAGTCACAGCATCAACAAAGTGCACATAATGCCTTACAGGTGGTAGCTCGCTTCTCCGCAGAATGATGAATAACGTAGTGGGTGCTTCCCAACTTCACAAAAATTATGATTTGTAACGTAGTGGGTACGTTGCTAGTGTACTTGCCCCAAAAGAGTTTATAACGGGCTCTAGAAATTCCGCTCTTCCAGCTTTCGTTGTGACTGTGCTGCGCTTTCCGCGCAGGCCTGGCGTTTTTTTTTTCAGTGCTTAGTCATAAAGACGCGAGAAACAGCCCATATGTTGTAAAGCTTTTTCAATGCGTCGCCGGCAAGCTTCGGATGATAGCTGTCTGGGCGTATGCATTCAGAGAGCGTCACAAAGACAAGCACTTTGTTTACGCATCAACACACCGCTGCGTCGTTCCTAGAGGTCTTCGCTATCATTTCCAACCGCCAGGCGGGCGAAGTATAGCGTTTAGATAACTGAGAGCTGAATGTTTATTCTTGAACCTTTGGCCTTGTTTTGTATTCACACTAGGATGGAAGGAAAAGCTTACTCTTCAATTGTTGCTTACTCTTAGCTCCCTCTTTAAATATTTGCTCTTCCATGCGACAGGAGGTATACGTTTCGAAATGCTCTGTGGAGCGTGGGAGTACAAATGCTCGGATTCTTCTGCGCAGTCGGGGTGTATGCAGTGCTCTCGCAAGAATTTTTTATTGTATAGTACTTCTGGAGAAGCTAGTGTCTATCCGGAGCCGGTGGCCTCTTCTCTTCTCTGACATGATAGTTGTGCGCATGTGTAAACTGGTATAACAAAAAAAAAAAGAGGGAAAAACGAAACGTTTCAAGAAGGTTGTATAAAAGCAGTCTGGCTTTCGTTTGTAAGTTTATTTATATCATACTGCCGGCCTGCTTATAAAGCGCTAGACAGGAGCGGACCATGCAAAAGCATATAGAAAATAAAAACAGGTGACCCACAAACGAGGAAAAACTGTATCTCAATAAACACGATAGCTTGTCGCAATTAGAAACAGTATGTTCTCAAGCCCCAGCAGAAATAACAGCGTGAAGGAAAATACGCAACGGCAAGTAGAGAAACATTTCATCGCAAAGAGCAAGAAATTCGACAAAGTACTGCACGCAAAAAATAAACAAGTAAGGAAAGACGAGAAATAATTATTTTTGGGGTCTTACGTGCGAAGACCACGATATGATTATCAGGGACGCCATAGGGAAGGGCTTCGCAAATTTCGTCCACCTGGGGTTCTTTAACGTGCACCTAAATCTAAGTACACGGGCCTCTGACATTTTGCCTCCACCGAAAAGAATATACAAAAAATTCGCACAGTGGGCACTCTTTTATTGTATCAATTTTTTGTACCTGTTGCTTTCCATTTCTTTCTTTTTCTATCTATTTATTTCTATTTCTCTATCTTTCTCTAGTTCTCTTTCTACCCTTTCTTTCTCTTCCTCTGCTTCTTTCTTCCTCTTTCTGTTTTTTCTATTCGTTTCTCTCTCTCTTTCTTTCTCTTTCTGTCTTGCTCTCTGTTTTTTTTTACCTCTTTTTCGTGTCTTTCTTTCTTGCTCTGTCTCTCTCTGTCGTTCTATCTTTCTATGTCTTCATTCCCTTTATTTCTCTATTTTTCTCTTTCGCTTCCTTTGTATCACTTTCTTTATCGCTATCTCTCTCTTTCTTTCTCTTTCTGTTTGCTCTCTGTTCTTTCTACCTCTTTTTGGTATCTTTTTCTTGCTCTGTCTCTCTCTTTCTATGTCTTTCTATCAATGTCTTTATTTGCTTTACTGTTGTCTATTTTTCCCTTTATTTCTCTATTTTTCTTTTTCTCTGTATCACTTTCTTTATTTCTATCTCCCTTTTTCTCTCTTTCTTTCTCTCTCTCCGATTCACGTGTTTCACGTGCTCTACTCATGTTTCACGTGCTCTACACGTGCAAGGAACGATTTGCTAATCAGTTTCGCTGTTAAAAGAAACAAACCGTCCGCGCCGTTCCGTGCGATTGTGTGCGAGCGTGATCCTCGATGGAACACTTTCTCGGGTTTCCTCGAGAACAATCTTGACCCTCTCCAAGTCATTTACTTACTCGTGATTGCAAACTCCAGTTCCCTTGTTGACTATCAAGTGGAGCACAAGCCTCGCACTGCTTTCAGCGTTGACCTAGAGGACTTCCATTAGTCGATCCCACGTGAGCAGTTAGTGTGTGTTCAAGAGTGCACGTTTGTTGACAATGACGAACTGTCTTTTCGTAATGGATTCGGGAAATCTGAGTGAAGTGGCTTTTTAGACGCGACTTAAGCTCCTGGCAGACATTTTGGGTGCTGCAACAAAACAAGTTTCTAGTTTTTCTTCTTAGTGTTTTTTTTTTATTATATAAGACCATGTCGGGTTACAAAATTTTCCAACGTTCCGAATAAACTTTGAGTTGTCAGTAGAGCGTTGACTTGTCTGTTTGTGCCTTAGCTTGTGTACCTTTAGTTCGCGCTCGTTTTTAGGCACACCTGCAAACCAACTCTCCCATTTTTTCTCTTCCGAGAAACTGGAGAACGTTCTGCCCCCTTTCTTGTCTATATACAGTTCGAGCTTGTATTGTTTTTTTTTTTTGTTCATCACCCAGTCTGAGTGTGGGACGGGTAGGCTGTTGCGCTTGCGAGAAGGGTTAAAAGCTATACGTCGCGCAATTTTTGTAAGTGCTATGCCTGGGACCATATCCTTCTTTCATTTGCAATGATTTGTGGTTATGCTCTTGCACGAATTGTAGATGTGGCGGACTGTTTATCAGCGTTCTTCGTAGTACATGGGATAGGCTGCTAAAGCACATGCGGATATCTTTTCGATCCACTCTAAGAGTGGTTTGGGCCGCCCCGTTTTTTTTTTTTTATTGAAACGATGAATAGTGGAGGTTGGTGCCTTTATGGCGATACGGGCTACCCCTTCTCGCTCAGTAAACGTAGTATACAATGCAAAAGAAAAAGAAAAATAAAGGCACGAAATATGTCGTACAGTAGAACACAATATGTTCATGGGCGTGTGAGGAACCCAGACCGATGTGTCTGAGTCATACTGAAGAGATATCGAAGCGCACTCAGCTTCAAGGTTTGTTCAGTAATAATCTTAACCAACAAACCAGACTCGCCACCCTACTGGTCTTCGCTTCGTTCTAGGGCGCTTAGTAAGTTTATTCGTTGTTGTGAGGAGCTGTGTGGTCGGCGTTTTGGAAGTGCTTATCAATCTGTGGAAGCTATTTTCTCTACACATAAACGCATGAGCATCATTTTCTTCTTTTGAACTCTCTTCTTCTGAGCCTTGGCTTAAACGACCTGAAGTAAGATGAATTTCTCATGCAAACGGCTGTTTCTTTGATAGGAGAATCCACGCTTGACGTCTGACCACCACATCCAAATGATATGGCCAGGCTATGAACGAAATCTGGGATGTTAAGAAAACGTAGACTAAACTAACACCATCATGAGTAATGAAATAGTTATTTATTAAGGAGAAAGCCTTAGATGCCTCATTAAACGCTGAAATTTAGTTGCGTCGACGTCCCGCGTTGGCGGCGTCCACACGAGTGATGCAAAAAATCATGTGAGCGTGAGTACGTCGTCATATGGCGTCATCATGACGTCACAGATCGCCAGAACTTGTGACGTCATTATGACGTCATCGTGACATCACCGTGTCGTCACGTGAAGTAACTTCACATGATGACGTCATCACATGGCCTCGTAGCTTGGTCAAAAGTGGGCCAATGACGGAGGCAGTGCAACAACCAGATGAGGTGACTCCGACCCTGGAGGCAGTGGAGAACCACGTTAAGTGCAGAAAGACTTCGGAGGGGGCGGGGCAGGATAACTACATCAACTGAAAAGCAAAAAATAATGGCTTTCGCCTTCCAGTCGTCTTATAATACATAAGAAACCCTGGAAGTATTTAATTAATTAATTAATTAATTAATTAATTAATTAATTAATTAATTAATTAATTAATTATTTATTTATTTATTTATTTATTTATTTATTTATTTATTTATTTATTTATAGCGAGCTCTAGAAGTGGTTTTGACGTTCGGGATATACTATTGCGAGTAGTAAAAATAACTTAATTGGCAGCTATACAGTATTTAGAAGGAGCACAATCTAACAATTTGAGTCTGGCCTAATTGGTGTCTGCTGTTTGACATCTTGACCGCACACAAAACACGAGGACAGAGGGTGTTACGACGACACAGGCGGCCTCTGTCTTCGTCTTTTGCGTGGTTAAGATGTCAAACAATCACACAAGCAAGCTAAGGACAGTTACAAATACAGCCTAGTGTTACAAGTGTATGTGCAATATCTAACGCTTAAGAAGAGGTGTTGTGAAACAAAGTTCGAGTAAAGCCGGACACAAACTCAGTCGACCGTCAGTGACACGAGGCAAACATTTCGAGAGATAGTTGCAGAACAACGTGATTAGTCAGTTCGCTCTAGTCCCTGACATACCTAAACAAATGCGTACTCTGCCTGAAGAAGGCTAAGTACTTTACAAAACAGGTTTCGGGAAATTTTGCCTTCTAACGCCAGAACACAACGCGAAACGAATGTACCTTACATAGACGAAACATGTTAAAGCTGACGGGCGGCAGCTCTCGCTGGTCTCGTTTGAAAAACGAAACAAAGGGGAAAAGAAGGCGAACGGGGAAGGCTTTGTCATAGAAACTGTTTCACAATTGATGTTTTTCTTGTGTTTTGTTTACTTTTCTCACGGTTGCTGGCGTATTCGCCAGCGCTGTGACCTGTGTTATATTCTCATTTCTTTTTCCTGCATCTGCGAATCGCCATCTTTATCGCATTTTACGCAACATGTAGCACAGAAGGCAAAGCTCCCAGGGAGTCTTCGCTCCACTGCAGCTACAGCTAGGATATGTTAGAAAGAATGCGCCTCTCCAATTTTACAATTGTTTATACGTTTACATTACTTCTCATTGTCCAAGGCCTTATTTTGTGCGATTCCGGATGGCATATACCTCCGGAAAGTTCCACGTATCAGTGTCTCGCGCGCACGAAATCGATCGGTGGATCCCTCTGGAGCTCTAGCGTAATCCGGAGTAAACTGTACGACACGTAGTTCGTCTCGTCTTGTCTTTACTTTTGTCGAGCTTTCACGTATGTTGCCTAGAACCAATAAGCCTTTCCCGTTCTTTTCTATCACCGAGGTCTTCTCCACGAGCTGAGCCGTGTTGCATCTACTGCCAGATTTGCGCTTGAGTAAAAAATAGTGAACCTTCAAGCTTTTATCTCTTTTTGAATAGATTCAGCAGGCAGTGGAACGCAAAAGTGTGAAGAGAGCCTATACATAGCAGCGCAAGCACAGTGTGTAGTTCGACATGCAGAGATAAATTTAAACGTAGCCTTGGAATATTGTTCTTGTTTTTGAACATATGTAGGCGGTAGCGGAATACCATTATTTCAGGATTCGAATAGTAGGACGTGTAAGCAGAACCGATTTATTTATTTATTTATTTATTTATTTATTTATTTATTTATTTATTTACTTACTTAATACTGCCAGGAACCTTTTGGTCGCCAAGGCAGGAGTGGTTACAGTGCTGAAGGTTACACTTGTTACCAGTAAAGGTCGTGTAGAACGACAAAATAACACTGAAATACATAAACACCAACAAGAGTAATACAATGAACAATCAATCTTTAGTGACTAATGACAAGTAGCGGAGCCCACCTGCCGCAAAGCAAAGCACACAAGAACGATACAATGAACAATCAATAACAAGTAAATCGCTTTCAAGTATCAAAGCACCCAGTAATCACAAGTAGGAAACAATAGCCGATAAAAAAGAATCAGTCGTTGACATGTTCACCACCTCGTTTGGCAGCCCGTTCCACTCTACTATGGTCCTCGGAAAAAAGGAACCCTTGTACGCATTAGTTCTGCATTGAGGTACCAAGATGGTTTTGTTGTGTTTCGCCCGGGTAGGTCGTGGCGTGTTAAATTGCATGTATGCCTGGAAGTCTAGCTTATTCTGACTGTTAATGATGTTGAACATCATCTTGAGACGGTGCAATTTACGCCGAGATTCAAGTGTGCAAAGACCAGACTGCATATAAAGTCCTGATACTGATACACGTCCTCATCCTGATAGTCCTGATCCTGATACACGTGCCTACTATATTTATTGTAAATAAAACGAAGCGCTTTTCTCTGAATACGTTCTATGAGATTAATCTCTGTTTTAGTGTATGGATCCCAAACTATATCTGCGTACTCAAGTAACAGTCGTATGAGGGATGTATATGCAACTAGTTTTGTACTGCTGTTGCAGTGTTTTAAGCGGTGCCTGAGCAACCATAGCCGTTTTGAGGCTGAAGAGACAATATTTTTAATATGCGTGTTCCAGCTTAATGTACGGTCAATAGTTAAACCCAAGTACTTAAACTGATGAACACGTGTGATTAGGCTATTGTTCACATTGTATGCATAGGGAAGTGGTGTTTTTTTTTACGTGTTATTGACATCTGAGCACATTTCGCTGAGTTCAGAGTCATCTCCCACGTTTGACACCAATTAGTTATAGCCATTAAATAGTTGTTTAGTACGGTTTGATCCTCGATTGACTCAATATCGTGATAGACGATGCAGTCGTCTGCGAAAAAACGGCTCCGGACAGGAGATTCGATGGCCAAGTCATTCAGATAAATAAGAAAAAGAAGGGGCCCAAGAACCGAACCTTGAGGTACCCCGGAAAGCACTGGTGCTGTTTTAGACTTCGATTTTGCTATTTTGACGTGTTCATGGCGGTTAGATAGATAAGAGTCAAGCCACTTTACCAGTTGATTGTTGTTTAAGAGGCTCCTAATTTTGTCATTAAGTTAGAATGAGACACACGGTCGAAGGCTTTTTGGAAGTCGAGAAAGATTACATCTATTTGACCACCTTTGTCCAACGTTGCGATAAATTCGTCCGTAATATGAAGTAGTTGCGTCCCCGTCGAGAGGCCTCGCCGAAAACCATGCTGGCTACTCGCAAAAAAGTTCTGCCTGTTCAAAAACGAGCTCACCTGCCCAAAATTGAAGTGTTCGATAACCTTGCTGGTAGTGCATAAAAGGGAAATCGCTCTATAGTTTATCACAGAATGCTTATCACCAGACTTGTGGATTGGTATCACCCGTGCCGTTTTCCAATCTTTAGGAACTTCACCTTTATCGAGACTTGCACTGAAAATAATGAAAAAATATTTCGCGCACCATTCAGCGTATCTGTAGAGAAAGCAGTTTGGAATATCATCTGGTCCAGGTGACTTCTTTGTGTCGAGGTTAAGAAGTGCTGAAAAAATGCCCTGTTCGCTTAAAACGAGGTCAGGTATATCTAGACCTTTGCAACTGAATTCGGCAACCGCATCTGTTCTCCGTAAAAATACACTGGAAAATTGGTCAATAAAAGCTTGCGCTATTACACTTGTATCCCTAACATCAGAGTCGTTCAGGCAAAGTTTGCTGACAGGGTTTTTCTGATCTGTTAGATGCCTCCAGAACTTTTGTGGATCGCTAATAAGAAAGTTGTGCATTCGGATATTAAAAAACTGATACTTTGATGATCTGATCTTTTTGCGCAATTCTTCTCGAAGATCCTGCAAGTTCTTTTTACGGGCGCCTGACAAGCGTTTGACGCGACGTTTTAGTTGAATAATCTCGCGGGTAATCCAGGAATTATAGCTGCTCACTTTCCTAGGTTTAAGAGGAATATATTGTTTTACACACTTATGGATCGTATGCTTGAAATGCAGCCATAAATCGTCTGCACTTGATGTACCGTCCGCAAACATTTTATCCAGCGTATCGTAGTTCAGTCCGAGAAGGTCTAAAATACTAGCGTCGTCAGCGTGGTTAAAGTCAAGAATCGTGGTTTTGATACCATGCTTTTCGGGCAGTCTGAGGTTGCTTTTAAAGAGCATCGTGTTGTGATCAGATATTCCAGGTAGAGAGAGAGAGAGAGATAATAAAACGAGAGAAAGGCAGGGAGGTTAACCAGATTTGTAGCGTCCGGTTTGCTACCCTACACTAAGGGGAGGGGGAAAGGGAAAGAAAGATGGAAAGGACAGCGGATAGAAGAGCAGGCGCGCGATAAAAAAAAGGTATAAACAAAAGGAAGCTGTAGAGCGGGAGTACTACAGCCTATTCAATAGGCCACTGGCACGCAAAAAGTTCAGTAAGGCCTTAAATGATTTTCGCTGTGCAGACAGTTCGGGTCGGCATTCCAGCACTGACTGTTCGGACAGGTGTCTGTCATCAAGGCGGGCCAACACAGCAGCTAGCGACAGTCTGTGCGAGCTGTAGCGAGGGCAGCGACAAAGAACGTGGTCTATCGTTTCTTCGCTGTCACACTGGCTGCAAGTAGCACTCTCTGCGATGCCGATTCAGAAGGCAAAAGATTTGGTGAAAGCAACACCAAGCCACAGTCGACAAAGCACCGCTGCCTCGAGTCGAGAGAGTCCGGACGGAGGCCGAAGTCGACGACACGGGTCCAGTCTATGCAGTCGTGTGTGCTGTAAACTTGGTGTGTTCCACAAGGCTTTTATTTCAGGTAGAAGATCAACTGTAAAACCAAGGCGGCTAACCGTATCAGAAATAAAGACAAGATCGATGCACGAGCTTGTACCTGGGGTGACTCTCGTTGGTATGTCAACCACCTGCCTGAAGTTATGGGAAAACGCAATGTCGAGAAACAAGTCCGAATGCCGATTGGAAGGATGAGCGCACAAAATATCCCAGTTTATATGAGGCAAGTTGAAATCGCCACCCATGATAATGTAAGTATAGCGCTTGCTATGTTCGCCAAGGAAGTCGTGCAGTGATTCCAACATTGATATATAAGCGTTAGGAGGCCTGTAGACGGCACCGATAAGAATACTGAGACTGAAAACCCTGAGGACGATCCACACCATTTCAACACTCGTATTGTGACACACCAAGGAATAGTGAAAACCTTTTTTTATTATGATTGCAACCCCGCCCCCTCTTGTGCAGCGATCCAGGCGAATCATCTCATGCGAATGTGGTATGACGTCGTAATCAGGAATGTTTTCGTGAAGCCAAGTCTCGGTGAGAATACAAACGTCTGGATCATACATGTGAAGAAACCCTTCAAATTCGTCGCACTTGCTTACGATACTTCGGACATTCCCATTAAGCACAGAGAGCCCGCCTATGGACGAGCTACACTTTTGGGTTGGAGGGACCGTATTATCATATTTCTAGTAGCTTTGTCACTGCGTAGCAAACGGCACTCTTTCATTTCTATCCTCATCCCAACGGAATTGTTTGCCATTGATTTTAATTTTGTCGAAAAAAAGCATAACCTTATCGTCCTTATCTCTGTTCGCTCTAGCGCTATCCCAGAGCTTTTTTCGAATTCGTTGCACGCGAGGTGACAAATCTTCAGAGATGCTAAATTCCGAGTTTCTTAGTTTCCTAGAGTTTTTAAAAACCTTGCCCTTGTCTCTTCCATCGAGTAATTTCATAATAACCGGTCGGCATTTGTTTGCAGAAGGCTTTCCAATTCTGTTAATGTGTTCAAATGGTACATCTCGTATATTTAACAGATCGTGAAATATTTCCTTGGAAACTATTTGCTCAAGGCACGGCTGGTCTTCTTCTGCAGCTTCCTTTACGCCATAGATGATTAAGTTATTCCTCCTGCTTCTGTTTTCCAGATCATTCACTTTCAGTATTAAACTGTTAACGGTTTTTTGCAGCACATCAACTTTCCCTGTATAATCAGCCATAGTTGCAGACAAATCATCCAACTTTTTCTCAATGCAAGCTAGCTTTTTTTTTGTATTTTCACTAAGCTGTCGACTCACAGAATCCGTGCCCTGTTTTAGCTCACGTATATCGTCTAGAATATTCAAGAGTATTTTCTCGGCTGCTGGCCCTGGATTGGATTCAATGTCGCCACAGGAAGATAGCAAATCAACAAAACAGGAGTGCGCAGTCATTAGCCGTAAAGCAGCGACCGTGGGCACGGCAGAAGCAAGAGACAAACATCGTTGCTACGATAAATATATACTGAACGATGGTCTCTCACCTGTAGAAGAAATAGGAACGGATTCGTAAGACGCATTGTCTCAAAGCTTCCGCCGTGCCCACTAGTCGGTGGCCGTGATGTAGTCAGGCTTTTATGTTCCCAGGGGTGCTATTCTGGACTTCCGCCATTTTCTGTCAAATTTGACGTAGGCGTGACGTGTACACAATGATGACGCAAACGCATGAAATGCTTGCGAAACGTGACGTGAAGGGAACATAAGATGCAAAGAAACGTGCAATTAAATAGTATTTTCTATCTGAAATTGTTAATGTAACAACAAAAAACTAAAAGAAAAGTGAAGCGTTCAGTTTTAAAGTTGTGAAGCAGACGATAACGTCTGCAATTTAGCGCCATATTTGGAGATGAGCGACAAAGCCATAGTAACTTTTTTAGCCAATAAGCGAGCCAGCCAAGCCAGCGTCGACATTGCCGACATCGTTATTTCGCTGGTTGTTTTGTGTAGGTGTTCCACGGCCGTGGGTGTTCTGTGGTTATGTCGGCAGATCGCGAACAGTGGGCTGCGATGTTGCATTTTTTTACCGATCGTCCCTGTATGGGGAGGGTCGTTTGCAACTTACTACCGGAGGTACGATGGGAGCCGTGACAGACAATGACAGAGCGCCTTTACCGCCTGGGCCCCAGCAGCAGGCCGCCGCCGGAGTGGCGGCAGCTCGAGCTCGAGGCGCGGAATGACGGTGCAGTCAGGTAAGCTTGCGTTTCACTCGGGTGGTGTTGAAGTTTCAGCTATGCACATGCTTATTGCAGGAGAACAGGCGGATGGCTGTTCGATTTGGCGACGCACGTTTCGGTGGACGACGCCCGCATCCTTACAAGTATGCGCGTCGACCCCGTCTTGGGCTGCGGTGGCCCTTCGTTCCCAGGGCCCGCGGCGTCCAGAAGCGCTATAAGGAGCTGCACAGCATTGCAAGTATTAATAATACCCCTTCTGTTCCTTCTGTCTTTTTTGTTGCGGTGGCTGCTCCGCGTCTAGTTTATCTTAAGTAATGTGCCAACTAGCCCAACAGCCAGCTGAGTTATTTATAACGTCTCCGATGCGCGAAGTATCTTCCTGAACTGTCGTGAGCATTAAGATGGTGCTATATGTTTTGCTGAGGATGCGTAAGGACTACTGTAAGTAAAAGTTACAATCATGTAAATATACATAAGCAGAAGCAATAAGAGTTAAGTTTCAGGACCTCACGTTACGCGCGATCAGTTGAATCTGAAAGATAAAGTCTGGGCGAATCTCAATCCACAGAAGTGATGCACCTCCGAAGGCGTTAACTGTGGAAGGTACTTCCACGTTGCTTACAACATACGGATAAGAAGTGCATAATGGCCACAATAAAGAAGAGGAATTGTAGTATTTCATGCAGTTGATGTTACATTGGACTGGCAACACTAAGAAGTGCACAAACTGCATTCAAAGAGATGTCTTTTATGCAGGTGTGCTGGTTTCAAAACTGGCTGGTACAATATTAGAGGCAGCCTTTGTTTTTGTTGGCAGCAGTGAATGATAAGACAATGATGTAAGCAATGAGACAACTTGACTGCTTTTTATTATTGCAAGGATGATGAATTGACTCACAATGATGAATTAACAGAAGAAGATCAATTGACTCACAATACATTATGAAATATCATGTACTACTCTTGCATGAAACTTTTATTGTCCACCAGAGAAACCAGGACGGAAAGTAGCTACACAGTGCTGTGCCCACGTTGCCCCTTTCGGTACTGGTTCGTTTTGTGCCTATAAGCGTTTACATAGATTACCAACCACAGCAAGCTTGTGCTCTTGCATGTACGAGTGGCTACTACATGAATAGAGCTTTTGTACACACCTGCCAGACTCGTACAGTCATCACATGGGTTCGCATTGTGAATAAAGTTCCGAAAACAATGCTCTGGAATGGCATTCAATGTTGCATGCACTGCTGCAAAATAACACAGGCTGTTTACAGATTCACTATGGTCTCAACAAACTAGTCCTGCTATGATTTGCGGCAGAAACTGGGCATGCTTTTGCCTAACTGCTTGGTACAATTAGCATGCTCTCAATGAACGAACACAATGAAGCTATTGTCAGAATACAATTCCTGCAAGAACACAAGTACAGGGGATAGGTATAGGATCGAACACAATGCAAGTGGCTACTTTGTCATGAGAAACAGCAAGAGCTTCTTGTGTTTCACGTTTCTGTGCACACCTCGCAGGAATGTACACCCATTACATCGAGTCGTGCCCAGCTGTGAACCACTACAGAGCGTGATCCTGCCTTTGTCTACCCGCCTGGTTCATGTCTACTGCAGCCGTATCGTCGCTATTGTTGCTGTAAAGGTCCGCATATTCTCATTCGAGTTCTTCAGTGCAAGGGATGTCGTCTGGCTCAGGCAGCTGCTCCCAAACACCGAGGCCGTGAAGCACGACACAAACTGCGATGATCTTCGACGTGAAGAGTGGGCCATAGTATAGTGTTCTGTACCTCTGCAAGCACCGAAAGTGGGCCTTGAGGACTCCAGTGCACAGTTATACGACGCACCGCAGTGAAGAGTGGGTGCGGTGGAACCGGGCAGCAGACGATTCTGCAGGATGTGCTCCAGGGATGGGGTTAAGCAGCCAAGGTTGAAGCGAGTATGCACTATCACCTGTGGAGGACAGTGTTCCAATTGGCATAACATGAATGTATACATGAATATGTACTATTCCTTTCTCACTTCTTTTAACTTATTCGAAGACATCGTGTCACTGATATGCACTGCGTTCCTTTTTTTTTACAGCTAGACATATTCACTGAATTGCTTGTCTGGTTAGGTTACATAATTACGGCTTTTGAAATGTTCGAACGAAAAAATGGCTTTATCAACTCAATTCCTTCGTCAGGAGGAATGACAACGAAGCTACTGAACTGCAGCCCTTAACTTCTTTCATAGAGAAGAAGGGTCGAGTGACAGAAGGCGCATCTTCTTTGGTGGTAAGGGTGTTGTGCTTTGTTTTGATTGCATGGGACTGATGTGCGGCTGCAGGCGGTCAGCGCACTCAAGGCTTGGTTTCCCTTAGATTTCTTTTTTTTGTGCTTAGGCCGTCAATGAAACGTGACAGCAGGTTTCTTTTGCAACCGTTTGAGTTGTTTTTTAGTGCTTTTTATGAACCATGACTGAAATACCTTTGAGTTGTCAGTTGACTTATTTTATTGCTATATAGCACATGGCTGTGCTTGCTTATTTGTATTTTTTATACAAGTTGTCCTTTCTACACATAATTGTATTTATGAATGTAGAACATCTATGGCAGTTGTATTTGATGTATTCTTTTTTTTAACATAGCCTCAGAGTGTAGCATTTTCTGTATCATCGCATGCTTACTATTTGTTATTTCACCACTTTATAATAAAGGATCATACAATCTCTTCATGAAAGTTTATTTCATGCTTGACCTTTCTATTGCACTAGTAGTCTTTCCCATGACCATAGAAAGACAAGTTGCAATTATACACTGAGAGCAAGTCGGATTATTGTGTGCAGCCTCGGGTCTCAGTATGACTTGTTTTCTCAAATGTGTGCATGAGAGAATTTTCATTCAAGGGAACATGAGTGCCACTAAAGTAGATAGTGTTCGACCAAGGTAGCTGCCAGCAATAACATACGGGGCAGAAATTTGGACAAAGAGACTTGAGTAGTTAAGAACCATGCAGCGTGTAATAAAATTACCATGAATAATGTTTTTGCTACACTAAGACACCACACAAGCATTCTCACGCTTGCATACCAAGCAGCTATTCACCAACCTGGCCACGGCGTCCACTGCCCAGTCCTGGCTCACGGTGGATGTCTTCCCCATAAAGGCGTCGTGCACGGGCCCCGAGTGCGAGGGCAGTCATCGGCAGGGTTGGTCACATACCTGCAGAGTGTTGTTTCAATTGGAAGGAAGTCGGCAACAGCAATGCAACCAGCTACATGCAGAACAACTGTAACTGTGTGGTCCAACGCACTTATTTCTCTCGAGTTGCTTTCGGAGCGCAGCTTCGACAGCTGTATCTTTCATTTCATATGTGGCAGTTACTGCAGGTCTGCATATCACTGTTTATGAAATTAGAGCGCAATCAGCACGTTTGATTTCCTTTCATGCATTATTTTTCTTAAAAGCTACCACGATCAAATACGAAGCTCGATGAACTTTTTATGGTGTCACGTCACCCCTGCCAAAACTAAATAGTGACGGAAACTTCGTTTACCGCGACTACTGCGTTCTTTTCTATCACTGCAGTTGGAGCCACGGCAAATGTCGTTAAAATACTGGAGAGTGGCGAAAAGCTGTCTTTCACGTTCCTCATTTGCATTCTACTAACAGCATGCGCGAGATTGAATAAGATGAAATTTGTTCTCACCACCATGACGCTGAGGGCGTAAAAGTTCTTGCGGCAAAAGTAAGCAGCCTTGTTGCCATCGTCCTTTTCATACGGCCCACTTATGCACACGAACGTGTCGTCGACCACCTCAACGCAGCCTTCAAATCTTGCATCTATGTGGACAAAGCCTTCCTTTTGGCAGGGAGGGCGATCCACTCATTGCCGAGGCGCTCGACGATCGCTTCCATGACAGCATGAATCGTGAGACCCACACTGGACTAGCTCGTCGGCACGTCCTCGTTGTTCGAGATCGCGTCGTGGTAACTGCCGGTGGCGAACAAGCGAAGGGCGCAAAGCACTTGTAGCTCAACAAAAACAACAACAACGGTCGGGACTGTTCTCGTGTCCGTACGCCGCCTCTCCAGGTCCTGGCGAAGCTCCCCGCACAGCCATCGCACAGTGTCCTTCGTCAGCCGGCACCACAGTTGAAATAATTGATCGGTCATCACAAAAGCATCGCGGTACTCGCGATGCTTCCTGCAGCTCCAGCCACTACACAACAAAGGGCAGCGCCATTTTTCTTCGCTTATCTAGCGTTCTCTTGCGGCGAGAACCGCAAATTCGAACAAGCCAAATTAAACAATAACCTTTTATTTTAACAAGCAAGCTTCATGTACAACACTTTATAATATTACTAACCGAAAACATGCTTGTAAAATAACTCACGGAATGGCATCTACACATACGTATGTGAGGCTGCACATCGAACAAGCAACTCAATTTACAACAATATGGCGGCCAATTTTGGGCACTTCATCGTTCTCACATTTTAAGCTGCAAATTCGGCAGGATGCAACGTCACGCAACGTCAATTTGACGCTACAAAAAGTGAGATCCTGTGACGCAATGGGCGCCATCAGTGCAATGTCCAATCGTGTTGCAGACATGGAGGCTCTTCGTCAAGCGAGCAGTAGTTTCGATAAACCGCAAGTTGACCGTAGGCACAGCTGAGTACCATATTTCGGTTTCGTTCTTTCACCCAAACCTTTATTTCTACATGACAGAGTACGGCGAAGCGTTGCTTCGGAAAAAATTTACTATTTTTTGGCACGTTACGTCATCGCGGATTCCTGTGTCGTAACGCCATTGCAGCGCCACAATGCGAACGACTTCGCGTGACCAATCAAATCATCAACATGGCGGAATTTGACAACATGGCGGAATTTGACAATGTCCAGAATAGCACCCCAGGCCGCGGACGTCTATGATGCTGGTGGGCGTTGCGCAGCCATCCGCGGGGACCAGGTGCGCATGCCCCAACACTGGTCGGTGCGGTTGCTGGATCCTTGGCTGTGCCATAGAACATGCTGCTCCGACGTGTCAAGTGGGGCCGTTCCCTGACATTCCTCGTTTGGTGCAGCGCTAGGGTTTGCAAGAAACACGGCCTGTAGAAGAAAAAGGAACGGATTCGTAAGACGCATTGTCTCAAAGCTTCCGCCGTACCAATTAGCAACGCAAGCACAGTGCGGAAGTTCAGCATACAAAGAGTGGCACACAATTATTTCGGGATCTTTCTAGCAGGAAGTGTAAACATAACCTATGCATAGTAGCGTAATAAGTGCAGCGTGGAAGTTAATCAGGCTAAAATAAGTTTAAAATAATTTTTTCTATTGCGCACAGTTTAATACAAGCGAACGAAAGATGATGGGGCGGCACGGGACTGAAAAATTATATCAAGCAGGTATTCCTCGCCGCAGTGCTCCATGCGGTAAAGCAAAAAGGCCCAAATTTTATCAGGAAAATAATCGTTGTACAATTAGCGTGGCTGGCCTTTTGTTGTTGTTGTGAGCCTGCCCTTTTGCGCATGTCTATACCTATGTATTGCATTGCACAAAACGTTATCTGTTCTTTGTTTGCCTCGCTTTCTGCGCATGCGTTTGCATATATATATATATATATATATATATATATATATATATATATATATATATATATATATAATACTACTGCAGTAAATTTGGAATAAACAGTCGAAAGTTTGCGCTCCCCTTAACCCTCCCCTTGTGTCTTCTTTGCGCGAAATAGCCACTTCCGTGGCTTCCGAAAGAACATGAACCGACTAGCCCAACAACATGTGCTTCTGGGACACTTGGTATGGAATGAGTCAACATCGGCAGTCGTAGTGACAGACCTTTCCGGAGCGTTTCTATTCTTATTGATACAATACATTGGTATATAAACGACTGCAGCAATTGTTGATACCTACTCGCCGTTTGGTGCGATCGTCACTTCGCGTCAAATGCTGCGAAATGACGATCGAGTGTTGACGAGGGTATTGCAGGAAGCTTATTCTGCGTGCAGCAGGATGAGCCGTCAATTGCCCAACTTGAGCATAACTTACTATAAGGCGCACCCGCGGCGGTGGTCCAGTGGTTATGGTGCTTGGCTGCTGACCCGAAAGTCGCGGGATTGCATCCCGGCTCCGGTGGCCACATTTCTGTGGAGGCGAAGCGCTAGAGTCCGTGTACTTAAATGCGCTTCCAAGGACACCAGGTGGCCAAAATTTCTGGAGCCGTCCACTACGGCGTCCCTCATAATCATATCGTGGTTTTAGGATGTAAAACCTGAACGAGTATTTTATGACTTAAGACGAAAGCGATATAATTCTCATCCGAACATAGGCTTGAACGAAAACTGATTCGACGAATCGAAGCGGTCTTAAAATATAGCCGCGCGCGTTAATTGCTGTATTCGGGTTTCAGCCACAAAAACTGCTAACAACGCTCGGCGCAGACCGCGCCTCAATGTTTTGGAAGCTTCGTGATTGTTTGAGATCATTCTGTTAAGATTGCGTGTAGGACGCGTGCGGGACGGAAGTTTATTCGAGAGCTTACGCGAGCACCGTGGATAACGCTGGAAGGTTCAATGGTTCAATGACTGCTCTATAAAAAAAGACGCGTTCCGCCGATGATCACACTACCGACAGCCGGCGCTCTGTTCGCCGCTATCAGTATACAATTCGTATTGCTTGTACTTTAACTTTACATTTCCTGGGCACAAGTTCGCCCGAATAAAGAGTTTTGTTTTGAACCCGCCCACTGCTGCCTTCTTCAACGTCACCACCACGTGACAATATCACGGGAGTTCTCAGGCGAGTAAAAGCTACGGAGGCGGATCCAAGTAGTAAGGTTAAAAGTTAATTAGTCGGGTTGGTTTATAGAGTTTAACGTCTCAGTCACTCACGCTATGGGAGACGCCGTAGTTCAGGGCTTCGGATAGTTTCGACCATCTGGGATTCTTCGACGTGCGCTGATATCGCACAATGCGCGGAGCTCCAACATTCCGCCTCTATCGAAAATTCGACATGCGACCGCCGTGGCCGGGATTGAACACGCGTCTTTCGGGTCAGCAGTCGAGCACCGCAACCATTAGGCCACCGAGAGTGTGCTAAAAGTTATTGAAAGCTTAGGTAGTGAAAGTTAATTAGCAAAAATTAACTATTGAAGTTAGTGATGTTAGTGAATTTAGTGAAGCTAACGAGTGATGTTATTACGTGAAGTTAATAAGCAGAGGTTAGGAGGTTCGTGAAAGCTATGTAGTGACAATTAATTAGGGAACTTAAGCAGCGAAGCAACGGCGCTAAGGCTTCGCCTGATGCTTTCGCCTTCGACTCGTCTTAGCGAATGCATATAAGAGAGCCGGTGATTATTTTGTCAGCACGTTCGATTTACCAAAACCATGACCACTGTGGAACACTAGTTTACCATCGGTGCCATAACCAGTCTATTTACTGTGCGCCTGGGATGAAAGGAATAAAGAGTAGAAGGAATGTGGGCTGCGCTAAAGATACGTGATAGATGGCGACTGTCAGATCAAATGCATTAGTTATGTGATAACGGACATCTGGGCTAGAACGCTATACGCATGTCGCCTATTGCGTAATATGGGACTGCGAGGCTACCTGTTGCGAAAGACACACAAGGGATGTCTCGGGCATTCGTGCAATGATTTCTGCCTGTCCGCTCAGCTTTCTTCTCATTTTCTCTCTCTTTATATTCTTGGTTACCCTTTCCTTCGTGTGAGACAACAAACTGGACATATATTCTTCTTATTCATTTTCGTCCCTTCTTGCGTTTTTCCTACGCGTAGAATAGATAACTTAGTCTGGCTGGGAGACGCATTGCAGCAATTCTGAACAACAAAGCTGCACCTCCCAGCTTTGTGAGATCGGTGCACTGTACTCACGGATTAAAACTCGATGATTTAGGGCTAAGCAATGCACGTGCTTTCGTTTCCGCCATCTTCAGTTCGTGCCATGTGAGTGCTATTACGACAGAGCCAACACTTCCTTCAGCGGTCACTTGCGTAGCGACATGGCGCAGTTATCTCTAGCACTTGCTCATACCAGTGGTTACGCTAAACGTTTCGATGTCACTTTTCAATCCGTAAGCAATGTACAATTATTATTACGATTCTAATATAACTACTGGGTCTTTGCGTCCCAAAACTACGGTATGATTATGAGACGCCGTATAGTGGAGGGCTCCGGAGAATTCGACCACCTGGGGGTTCTTTAACCTGCACCTCAATCTAAGCAGCGGGCCTCTAGAATTTAGCCTCCATCGAAATGCGGCCGCCGCGGCCGGGATTCGATCCCGCGACCTTCGGGTCCGCATTCCAGCACCACAACCACATCTAATGAAAAGGGGTTACCCCCGGTCCCATAAGTTAGGATTCGAGCCTGCGTTTTTGGTCAAGGAATATTTTGTACTTAAAATCGTTGCCTATGATAAAAGTGAGAGTTTCATTTAGAGTTGCCAACAGACCTGCCAGTCACATGCGAACGTAACGCCTCAAAATAGTAAGAATAATAGAAGTGGAAATATCCGGATATCAAAATGGACGTTCTTGCGGGATAGTTGGTTCATACTTTTGAGCGAGGTTAAAACTGCGCCACAAAATGAGGACAGGCGGAAGCAACGAACTCGGTGTCTTGCTCGTTCCTTCCGCCTGTCGTTGGTTTTCATTCTCAGAGTTTTAACCTCAGTCGGAATGGAAAACGGACGCTTAACGACAAACGAGGCGTGTGCTCTCGTGGCGTTGTTTGTCTTTTTGATTAACCGTCAGTTCCTCGAGCATTGTTAATGTGCCAGAAACAGACTAGCTCGCATGTGCCTGTTTCGTTGAGAAATCTCGCCGGCTCATGAAGAACGACCTGTTGGTGACCACACTTCAAACCAGTTTAACGAGACTTCCGAAAAACCTCTCGTGTTAGTCCTTCCGGTCCGTGGTGGCCGGTTGGTTTGCAAAGAGAAACAGGATATGTGCGAAGGCGAGCTGCCAAGTCCAGCTTTCTCAACGACATTTCCAGACGTCTGGTATGCGCGTAGGCGTCGCGACCGTTCTCTTCTTGTTCTTAACGAATCAGATTTCAGCTTCGCAAACCTGTTTACTGTCGGTAAGACTTGATGTCGTTAAGTTTTGTTCTTTAGTTATTTTAGTATAATTCTTATGCCGCTTATTTCTCGTCGGAACAAATAGAAAGGGACAAGAGAGTATAAAATTATATATAAAAAATCCGCGCGGAATCTCGTTTGTGAGTTGTCTGAGTGATCCGTAAGCGTAGAGTTCTATTGTACCATGGTTTAAAAAGCAGCGCAAAAAGACGATACACAAGAAGGAGGACACAGGACAAGTGCTGACCTGTATCCCCCTTCTTGTGCATTGTCTTTTTGCGCTGCCTTTTAAACCATGATCAGCGCTTGTCCTGTGTCCGCCTTCTTCTTGTGTATTGTGTTCTTGCGCTTCTTTTTAAACCATGATCAGCGCTTGTCCTGTGTCCTCCTTCGTCTTAGGTATCGTCTTTTTGCGCTGCTTTTTAAACCATGATCAGCGCTTGTCCTGTATCCTACTTCTTCTTGTGTATCGTCTTTTTGCGCTGCTTTTTAAACCATGATCAGCGCTTGTCCTGTGTCATCCTTCTTCTTGTGTATCGTCATTTTGCGCTGCTTTTTAAACCATGATCAGCGCTTGTCTTATGTCCTCCTTCTTCTTGTGTATCGTCTTTTTACGCTGCTTTTTAAACCATGAACTCGCCCAGTTTTGTACGCTGTTGCAGTTCTATTGTAGGTTGCGACTTACAATTACACCCTTCCACCTCGTCGGCGTCTTTGATTCGCAAACCCCACAGGGTCCTTTATGCATTCACCTATGACGACTGGAAGGCGAAAGCCATCTTTTTTTTCTTCCTAGTCGATATAGTGCCCTTGCCCCGCCAGCCTCCGAAAGCTTTCTGCACCTAACGTGGTTTTGCATTGCCTCCAGGATCGAAGCATCTCACCTGGTTTTGCACGGCCTCCGTGATCGGCCCGCCGTTGAGGAAGCTACGATTTCACGTGATGACGTCATCATGTGGCGTCACTTTGATGTTCATGATGACGTTATAATGACGGTACAAATTTGGGAGAACTGTGATGGCATAATGATGTCATGCAGGACGTCACCGCGTGATGATGATTTTTTGCATCACTCCTGTTTACGAAGGTAGCGATGCGGGCTTGTTGGTCTGTCATGGTACTTGGATGTCTTTTTGCGCTGCTTTTTAAACCATGATCAGCGCTTGTCCTGTGTTCCATGATCAGCACTTGCCATGATCAGCACTTGCCGGTGATGCAGAAGCGGTCAATTTCGTCATAGGAGGTTTTCAACCCTGTCATGTTGTTGATTGTATTGCTGGTTTTTCATGTTATACGCTAGTGGTCACGTGAATGTCGTGTGCAAAAGAAGGTATATAAGTAAGCTTGGTGAGTGAAAATAAACGTTTTTTGTTGTCAGTAGCGCCAGTGTGTGTGTCTTCTTCCTGTTTACGCCGCCGACGCGGGACGCCGGTTCAATTTTCGCGTTTGATGAGGCATCTAAGGTTTCTAAGACTCGATTAGGAATAAAGTTTAAGACTCGATGATGCTCTGTGCGCGATGGGACGTAAAGTGGGCAAAAGAGAACGTCTGAGCTTTTCATTAAGATAATAAATTGGGGAGAATGTACGTAATCGTGATTAATGATGCCGTGCAGCAAGATGAAGGAGGTATAAGCTCAAATATTTTTCTAACCTTGGACGGACTGGACTAGCGCTACTACTTAGATGGAATGAACTATGCAGACGGGTTCTGAAGAGACCCAAGAAACATGAATTCCCGAGGTCTTGTATAGTACTGGTGTAAATGATACAGGGCAGGGTGAATAGTTTGGCACGATGCACTAATTCACGTCGAAAAGGAGTACTTCATTAGCATCCATGCAAATAGAGCGGCTTAGATAGAAATCAATAGCAGAGCGATATAAGGTATGCCTCTACAGCAATTAATACACGACATCAAAGCAAGCCTACTGTGTTTCCAGATGAAAGGAAGTCTTACCGGGTTAAATGCGAATGTTATGTTTTATCCAAAACGTGTGCTCTACTGGAGGTTCGGATATTAACGCAAACTAAGACTGACGATAAGCAACGAAAATGAAGAGCTACCACAGCATGCCACCCAACACTCCAAGGCAAAAAGGGATTACCTGTTACTATTTTATTGCGATAGCACTTATATGGACATTGTCGATGGTTTTTTGCCGCCGGGGTCGCCGTCACCTTCATGTTCCGTATAAAGTACAAATCGATAACACCGTCTGGCACATCGTTTGTTCTACCCGCGAGTATAAGAGCGCGAGCGCTGGATACGACCGCGGCTGAAGCAGAGGTGAAACGAGCCTGCCATCTCCGTCGCACGGAAGGCTCATGCGATAATATCATGACACAGGTTGAAAGCGCAAAAGACGAAGACAGGGAAGAGGCTTGACACACACGATAATATCATCCCGCGTGCGAGACCAGCCGTCGATTGCTCCTCAAGAAGAGAGGAGACGCCCCGCCCGTCTTTTGTCGGGCGAAGTAACTGTAGTAGAAAGGGGTGGGCTGCGTCGCTCGAGCAGAAACTGCGAACTTGGATCATAAAGGCGCAGTCGCGAGCGCCATCTCGGCAGACATCAGCAAACGGCTCGTATACCCTCGTACGTACTGTGCTCTCGCCGCTTGGCTCGGACGCGACAGACAGCACGAAAACTAGCTCCCTGGAGCGGCCGTATTCCCTTACACCAGCGTTCTGTAGAGTTGTGCGAGGTCGGACTGATGAGTCAGCGGCCTTACTTCGTATAACATTTTAATTTGTTGCTATCGCATTCATTGCTTCGCCCTTGCGGTGAAAATGAGATTTTCTTTAGTGCGACCTGGCTTACCGCATATATAAATGTCTTTAATGATGCACTTTGACTCTCTTTTGGAGAGTATAACTTCGGAGTGATTATCCGGAAGAACGTCGACATGTATCTTAACGTTAACGTGTAAGGAGTTATAGATGTGGCAAGTCACGATTCCCCAAGAAGAGTAACAGTTTTTTTAAAGTAATCTTTCTCCTGAAATTTAAGTGTAGCATTCTCTCTCTCTCTCTTTCTCTACCACTTTGTGTTATTCGTTTGGCTCTTTCCGTCCTCTGATACACATTCCACATGCGGAAGGTATCCGAGAGGACGGAAACCAGTAGAATGAGGACGGAGAGCAGTAGAGCGTTGAAACCGGATATTGATCTTCCGGGTTAACCTTCCCGTCTTTCCCGTCTCAGTTCTCTCAGCGTGCGTGTTTGAAAAAAGGAGTGATTCTCTTGCATTCCGTCCTAAGTGCGAAGGCACGTATAGAGACTTCACCGAAAAAGTTTGTTGATGGACCCCTTAGACTGCGAAAAAAAGAAGTCACTAAACCTAATACGAGACTAGAAAAGAAAATGATCGGCGCACATAAGTTCAGGTGTCTCTTCCGTGATTCTATTTTAAACACCCTAAAAATCGACGGGGGTAAAGAATGAAAGCGCGCGACGGCTTGGAATCCAAGAGGACCACTGCAGACGCCCCAATGTAAATGTAGGACTTGCGTATAAGCATACATCAAAGGAGTTCAGACTCTTCGCACTTCACCCACAGAGCAGCGGGCCTGAGTGGTAAGAAATCCGTGCTTCAAGACGGCCCCCTCACCTACATACCGCAGTCACAATTCTGCTTTTATGTGTCGGTAGAGCAGACCGTAGTTTAAGAATGAAAAGAAAGCGACCCACTGTAAGGCCAAGATAAGGGTAGGTGTCTGAACCTTTCCACTTCAACGGCACCCGGGGATCTCGAGGGAATAAACTTCGCCCGCGGTGCGCATTACTATAACAGATGTCTTTCACAACGTGCTAGCTTCTAAAAGCCTAAACTGTATAGCATTGGCACAAAAAAAAGTTGAAGTGTCCAAAGTGCAGATGTTTATTCCTGTTATTTGTTCCGGAATGCGCCAAAGGGACGTTTTGAAGCTGGGATTTCTGACGCGGAAGTTTCGCATTGATATCTGACTCTTGGAATGTGTTCCGCGCTACACCGAACAAGTGCGGGTTTAGTTCACGGCGCATTTCCAAGTTTCAAACTGCAGATGTCAAGCGGGAGTGCATTTTTCAAACGTTGTCTTGCGACAGAGTCGTAAATATGTATGGAAGCAATGGTGGGATTGCAGAACGCGCAGTTACTCGTGCCGTTGTTTCGCGCCGCAAATTTCCTAAGACGCGCATAGAAAGCGTTGTCTTTCTGCATCTCTTTTGCACCACGGGTACAACACATTCAGATGATTTAGATAATGCGAATACGTGCATGATAAAGCATGGACCTGGGTTCAAATCCCAACACCGAGAATTTCTTTATGGCGATTACTGCCCCAATTCTCTGAAGAAATTGCCGGTCTGACCAGCCGCTTCTGACGCTGACAGCAGTGCAGTAGCTCAGCCGCAAAGCACTACGAGAGTGTCCGCTCTTAACGTAAGTGTGTTTCTATATGAGGCGGCGTCACACCGTGCAGACGTCTTCCAGAAGCGTTTCATTACTCAGGCGTCTCAGGCTCGATGTTTTCTAATGTGCCAGTGTAGACTCTCTACGATGTTGTCAAGAATCGAAACACAGCCCGCGTTATGAAACTGGTTCGTGGCTATCATACGTGTGCGGCGAAGATCGTGCTTCATAGGATCATTCCGATGAAAAAAATATATCACGCCTGGGTAGCATGGCCACAATCTAAGCGCATATATTCAGGGCAACCGATTATGAGCCCAAGATCTGCACATCAAAGAAAAAGCGCCCGAAGAATATGGAATGATTTGCATTTTAAAGGAACAAGGCCACCCAGGTTACGCAAGTGCAATTAGGTTATATAAGTACTCTCTATGTTTTTACAGGCGCGCTTATTATTACTTGACACATACCTTCAATGAAATCGGCTTCGTGGATCTCGTATCGTATCAAGCGCATTTCTTTTTCTTAAACATATTATAACCGGGCCCTTTTTACCGGTATAGATGTAATAGCCTGTGTTTTTCTTTTCATTTTAAAAGAATTTCACGTATCGCTGCTTTCGTAGGTTAGGTTAGGTCTAAAGGACTTACCGTTCCAAAGTGAGTCATGCTACGAGAGACGCCGTAGTGGATGGCTCCGGATAACTTAGTTTAGTCCACCTGGGGTTTAACCCGCACTGAAACCACAGTGCATGGGCCTCTAGCTTGTAACCATCAAAATGTGACCGCCGCAGCGGAATCGAACCCGCGTCTTTTGTGTCAGTAGTCGAGCAGGGCAACCCTGGGCTCACTGCTGTCATTTAGTCAAAATTTCACAAGATCTCATTTCATGGTCCGGGTTACGTTCTGCAAAGGTTACTTGCCTAGTTGGTTAAGGAAGCGCAATTGCCTTCGTCTGACCCCTTATAGTGTTCACATTAATCAACATCGAACCCTTTCGTTTCTTTCCCATGCTTGGGAAAGTAATCTTGCGCTTTCACGCACTGTAGCTCACGGGAATGACATGCGCGGAAGGTTTATAATTACGCCGAATAGGATGCAGGCGTTGGCAATGCCGGAATTTATTCATATAAAAATTCTGACAGCAATGTTTCCAAGTGATTAATTGAAGGAATAGAACCATAAAAAGCGATAGTTATGCAAAATGTCTCTTAAATCCCTTCCTTGATCGATCGCTTATGCGTTACGCAATGTCTAGCGTTATATTGCTGCCATCTGTCGGAGGTTTGACGAAGCTAGTGATTCGGCGCCATGTTGGAGGCTTGTGTCCGAATCGTATTGCTGTCGCTACTGTAAGATCTTGCTCGTATCTGCTTTGACAGTAATCAATCTGGGCATAAAAATGTCGGGCGGGTGTGAAGGACCTGTATACGTTACCGATATTTTACAAGTTTGTCACTGAATCACGTGTAGGCCTGTTGTCGTTGAGAAAGAAGCTATGCGCTAGGCTATAAATTTGGTCTCTTTGTTTTCAGTGTAACGAATAAAGCTTTGTTAGCTCTCTGAATATCTTTCGTGTCGTGTAGGATGGTTGCGAAGAAGCTTTAGCGCGCGACGCGAGTCGGCGCATCGATGACGGTTAATAAGAAAGTGCTGCTGACCAATTTCAAAGCGTATTCATAAGGGGAAGCTTTATCTCCCGATGTATCGTGCATCTAATTGTAAATAAAACGTTGTCCCCTCTTTTAGTTTTAAAATAAAAAAGTATTTCGCGGCTATAATCACCGGTTTAAGTTATGAACAGAATTACTGTACAGTTAAAATGTAAAGAAGATGCGAATATCTCACGCGCGTGAAAAGTGAATATGTTAGTTGCTCTAAGAAGTAGGCGCCGATTAGCTGGTAATATGTTTCCAACATGTGCGCGTAAATAACAGGATACGCCAATAATATTCGCGTTCACCTCTTCGCTTTCGGGCCTATTGGCGGCTTACAATTTCAAACCCTTGCAGCAAGACAGTTTTGCGTCGCCGACTGAACGCTTGCGAAACCACTTCAGCGCGTAACCAACGATGGCGCACCCACCCTCGAATGTAATACATTGCCCAGGACAGCATCTTTTCCCTTTCATACCAAAAGTGCCACACGCTTGAAGCTTCTGTTAACATTCCGTAGCACACAGGGGTGGATACATGAGTTTTCCGAAGGGGGATCAGCTTTTTCGAGAACCTGATGTCCTCTTCTTGGTGTATAAAAAAATCAGGGGGGGGAGGGTTGAGACATCCGGACATCTGGGCGCCCCTCCATATATGGCAGTGATATCACATGAAATGCTTCAAAAATAGCATAGTGAAGCAGTACGCGCGTAAAGCATCCCACCAAATGCTACCTTGTTAAACTCCACAGTCGAAAACAAATTACAAACAACACGCTCCAGCATAATCGGTCTGTTCGCCGAGAATCGATGGCGTGCACGAGCTACAGTTGGCACGAGGGTACTTTCGATCGCGACCAAGGCTGATCTGGATTAGGCTCGGTCAGGATAATGTGTTCCTACACGGTCACTGTTAATTGCGATCAGGCCCTATCGGGCTCAAGACGATCGCGATCAGTGCATCGCGATGTGGCTCTCAGATCGCGATTTGACAGACGTGTGCGCCAGGTGCAATACGGATTAGTTTGGACTGTGTAGCCCGACCATTGTGGAGTGCGATCAATAAATCCGATCCGGATTGGCGCTGATCGCAATAAAATGTGCCCGTGTGACACCGGTATCACTTGCAATTGTTATCGCAATGTAATAAACAAAGTGATGACGTCAACAGCAGTGCAGGCCTGCGCAAGTAGCCGCGATGCAGCTTTGAAACTCGTACACGAAGGCGGTTTGTCTGTGCCTGCAGGCACACGTCGCGAGCACTGCCTCGTTCCGGCATGACACGAAACAGAGTTCTCTGATGAGTGCCGATGCTGTCACACACGGTATCTATAAAGAACGGCGAACGTAAACACGGCGTTAGTCGTAAGCAGCTTCCGGAGTAACAGAACGATCTGCTGCTTCTCATCGGCCGCGAGGAAATCTAATAACATGGAGGTTAGTTTCCTGCAAACCTTTTTTCAGCATTCTAATTTCCTCAATCCGAGCTACACAGCACAGGAAGATATGCTGGCATTACCATTCCTATCAACCGCCACAAGTTGATATGCACGCTCAGTGTGTGCACGCTATGCGCGCTTAGCGCGCTTAGCCTTCAACATGGCGGAAATGCACATGGTGGCCGCTAGATCGCAGCAGCTTTTGCATAGGGTCTATTTATTCCAAACGGGAGCGTCGAGGTAGTGTATGCTCCTAAACGATCACATGAAGACAAACGCCCAATGTGTTCGTAGGCGATAACGCATACGAACATATACGAATTTTTGGTCGTATGCCATAACGAGCCCCAATGTGTATTCATGGCGCAGATTTTCACTTCACGAGAGAGAGAGAACAACTTTGTAAAAATGCCTGCAGAGACGATGAGGCTCTCTTTACGCATAGTGCTACTTTTATATCATCACTTGATTTCTTACTCACAAACTTTACTTTGAAACGTGTGCGTTGTCTATTCCACTTTAAAAAAAAATTAGCGAAGGAGTAGCCAGCGGCGTCTTAACCGTGCGCCAACGTCTCCTTATACCGTGTCAAGTAACAAAAGAAATCGCATGAAGCAAGCCATAGTCTGAACCTTTACCCGACTCACCCCTCGAAAAGTACGTTTTCTTCATTCTGTGTATTCTCTTCTTTCCCTGCAATACTCCGGCTTTTTATTATCATCATTATTGTTAATAATAATAATAATAATAATAATAATAATAATACTGACCTATTTCCCTCACAGATGTGACGTTGTAAAATATAAAGACTAACAGATTGAAAAGAAAAAAAAAACTTAGAAGAAAAAGTTCCGTCAGTGGGAGTCGAACTTCCGACCCCTCGCTCCGCAGCGCTCGGCGCGAAACGATTCGGCCACAGAGGGCACGTTCTTCGCCGTACTAACGGCGAGCTATTTATATACACCATTTGCCGGTGAGGGTACTCAGAGATCAGTGGTACATCAGCGTGTTTTCGGTATCACTAGCAAGATGGCGCGAAGGGCTCGAAGGGCGCACTTTAAAGGGGCCCTGCAACACTTTTTGAGCAGGGTCAAAAAGCGCTGCCAATCGGTAGTCGAGGCTCCCGAGAACACGCGAGCCAAATATTATAGCGAAGCGAGCGGCCTGGAATTTACAATAAATTCTCAGTCAGCTGAAAATCGCTCCCTCTTCTCTCGACAAATGATGTATTAGTCCGCAAAATATGACGCGATTGTCGGCAGTTCCACCATTGGCTGATGTTATAATCACGATAACACCTTCATTATTACCTTCGTTGTTAATTTTGAGTTCAATAAGTAGATAATATGTATGTTTATATTGTGTAATGCCGTTAAAACACCCAACAAACATTAATATTAGCACTTCCGTCTCATCGACAGCTCGTCTGCTCGTAGTTGCGTGGTTGCGTTTTCTTCACCATGCGCAGTGCCGAAATCATGAATATTTCTGTGCTTTTGAGCATCACCGGTTGCCGTTGAGAGTGGCAGCCGTTCGAGTGTTGCCTCGTCAGCTGGAAACTGCATCGTTGGCACGTTCTCACGACCGACCGAGGCAGCGGTGCAGCATTTCTCCGATAACGATGCTGACGCCGGCTAGCTTAGGATACCTGTGTTCGCTGTATGGCGAGAGTCCCGTTCGCTGTGTGTTCAGTATGTCATCGAGCCGTACCTCGGCGTATCCTCCCCGTAGTCTCAGGTTCCCGAGAAACCGCGACACAGCAACCAAGCAGACTCGCATTTTCACGGTAGCTGCAGACAGCCGGGGGATGGGTCCGCGCCGGCCCGATGCCCAACGATCCTTTCTTCTAGTCTTTAGTTCTTTGTTGTCAGCCCGCACTCGCTGTGCGCCCGCATTCGAAGAGCAAACAGCATCGAAGTACCGCCACTGGGAGAAGGGTGCACGCAGCTTTGCCGTGTTGAATACGATTCAATCATTCAAGCGCGAGCAGTGCGACGAGGCGGTGTATCGGAGTATGGGTCGAAACCCATCTCAGCTGTCATTCGTTCCAAACGCGCACGCAGGTTTGCGTCCATGGTTGGCAGAGCGATGAAAACACTACGGCAGTTCGAGGTGCACACCCAACGTTACCAAACCGACTCGCAGTTTTCAAGCACGCGCGATACACGGTGCGATGGGCGCTCGACGACGACCGCGCAAGCCGACCGGAAGTGGCGCCACAGACCACGTGGTTGCGCCAAGACGCCAGAGAGAAAAAAATGAAGAAAAAAAAAAATGCCGCCGGCGCTGACGTGGCTCTTCGGTGCCTCCTCGCACCTCCGCCCTCCCTCCCTTCACGCCTCGCGCAGCTTTCCGCGCGCTCGCGGCGTTGAGTTGAGGGAGAAAGCTGCGGAACGTGATCTCTATAATTTGGTAACACCACTTAGACTTGACGTATTCGACAAATGTTTGCGGCATATGACTCGTGAAGAGTCATACGTCAATAATGAATCTATTCCAATTTAACTAAGAAAGGTGTTGCAGGGCCCCTTTAAAGGTTGTCGCCCCACGAGTTGCGATGAGCGCGCGCCTCTAGAGGGTGCGGTCGCTCGTGAGCGCGCGCTTATCTCGGGATGGCGGTGGTTTGTACGTCTTGTGCTCTCACCGCAAGTTGGCAATAAGAGCACGAAGGTCACTTCGCTCACTGCAGCGGCCGCTTTTGCGAAAGCAGCGAGCTGCTTACACAGAAATGAGTTACAGTTGTGACAGTTAGTTCGCGCTCGTCCTGCGTATATTCGTTCCGTACGTCCTTTCTGCTTGCGCAGCGCTTTGCAAGTTTCGAGCTGCTTGCCGTTCTTCGCGTGACATTACAATTTGTTGCTGCAGCATTCATTCCTTCGCCCTTGAGGTGAAATAATGCACAACGAACGCTCAGCTACGTCTGTGAAGACACGTTTCGCTTTCGTGTTATACCAATTCCTATGACAGAAGGATCAGCCATGTTTTTTTAAATCTTTGTAGCTCCTCCCAGAGTATGTTAAAGAGCCGGATATTTGTTCTGGGTAACTTCCCTAACTTTTCTTTCTTTCATTTCTAACTCTGCATCTCTAATGAGCAGTTGCAACGTAATATTGATTCTTACGAGCGCGGCGGGGCTGGGTCAGCTCCTTTAGTGTGTCTATTTTAGAAATAAAAAAAAAGAGTGGTCCATGGTTCCACTGAGAACGTCTGTTCTCCGTTTGGATTAGACGTCGATTGATCGTTTGTAGGCATAAAAAATGTATGAGGGCAAGGATGGAAGCATACAAAACGCTACACACAGAAGAGAGTACGCAACACAAACGCAACACTCGCTGCTAACGTAATTTTGAAATAAGCACTTCACTATTCAAACTAATGCATCACCAAGCGGCAGAATGGACCTCGTATCACAAGAAAAGTGAATATTCTCGACTCTTCTTTTTTTAACACTCTCGTCAAGGGTTTGCCCAGCCTTCAGGAATAACAGTTGGTTCGCTCTATCGCAACATAAGCAATGGAAGGCTGTTAGTCATGAATTGTTACTTCCGATGACGGGAAAAGCCTCAATAATTTCGTCGATCGATTTGATGCGTGCAAAAAACATAAATTATTTTTGGAAGGCAAGGCTGAACGCTGACAGGTACTTTTGAATGAAAATATCAGTACGTTTGTATGTTATTTTTTTTTCAGGGTATGAATCGCATTTTTCTGTCACGCGGTAGTGGTCTCATATGGCTATTTATTATTTATTTTTTTCAAAATGCATCGTATGTGACGTCTACTCTTTGTGTTTTTGTGCACTGACGCATTTTGTTCAACATGAATGGATACACGTTATATTATTACCCCAAGTTGGGCTAGTTGAATATGGTTCCAGGCTGTAAACGAAACACGGCGCTTACAGAAGCGACGGAGAAGAATATTGTGTCGTTAATTTCTTTCGTTGTCCCTTATTGCAACCCTGTGCTTGCCTGGAATGATGGCTACGGAGCCTAAACAGCAGCCAAGGAAACGGCAGATGCCTGTGGTACGCGTAAATACGTTTCGATGCTTCTGGTCTAGAAACGTTGGAGCCAGTTTGTATACACCATTCTGCTGTATCTAACAGATTAAGAGAGGGCGTCAGACATTGTGCCGCGTAGCATGAAAGTTCATTACACGATTGGCATAAGGTGGTAACTGCTTAGATTGATCTCTTGAAGATTTGGTCACCCTTGCATCTTTTAGGCTTCACGCTTGTCTTTCAAGGTTGCAAGCGATGCAGGAATTTTGCGTCATGCCGAACAAACGAGTTCACATCGCAGGACCTTCTTGAGTGCACCATGCCACGTGCTGTGCCGTACGCAAGATCTTTCACTTGAGGTAGTATGCCCAAAACAGTTAATTCCACGTGTACTTCATTGATGTGTATCATGTCTATGTAATCTTTTATTGACTTCAGTAAGTTTTCGAGGACACCGTCCTTTTAGAGTGATGTCAGCTTCCGTGGTAGCTTGCTGCGAAGGTGTCGCGCAGAGCGAACGCGCGGGTTTGATTCCCTGTCAGGCTGGTCGCATTTAAGTGGATCAAAATGCAAAAGCACCCCTATAATTAGGTTTAGGTATACGTTAATGAAGCCACACCGCCACCCCCCCCCCCCTCTCTACAATCTGCGGTGTGCCTCATAATCATGTCGCGTTGCTTGGCACCTGAAACTACAGAAAGGTCTTGTCGTTATTCGTCATTTCTAGCGTAGTCGGTATATTTCGTAATTTTTGGCATTTCGCAGTACTTCAACTTTCGTAATAGTTCCGGCGAAATGACAAAAAGCTTTAAGAAAAAAAAACTGCGCTCAATATTTCAAATGAATGTGGAGATGGCGTCAATTTGGACGCGTCTACAGTCGCTGCATATGGCACAAGAAAGGCGAAACGAAGATCGAATGCTCGGTGCGTCAAACTTGGCTATTTCACCGGCAGCTTTAGACTGGAAAAAAAAAAACTTTTTTTCCACAGTCGCGCTTTCCGTGTGCCTAGCTATTTGAGTCTGAAACATTGCGCCTCCTGAAATTGACGACTGCTGCTGGAACACAACTCTTGCAAAAATGAGGTACCGGGTACGGGTGAAAGGTCACCCGCTATAAATCAAAACGCAGAGTGCAGCATCGAAAATTCGCTACTGCTTCTTGCCGCTGGTGTCTGGACGCGACCATTGTGAGGTTACGAAGTCGTGAATAATATATACAGTTGGCGTTTCGAAAGAAGCATTCGGAGACGTAGCAGCTCGCGTATTTCTTCTTCCGGCATCACGCGATACGGCTTCTCGAAGGAGAATGGCAGCTTGGAGGCAACTAGAAAAGGTAAGCGTAAGAAAAGCGATTTCACGCGCGACACTCCAGCTGCGAAAGCGACATCGAAAACTGCGAACGAAATTGCAGCTTTTGCAACTTGACCCTGCGAAAAAAAAAAGCGCACCGACCAAAGTTCGATATAGGATATGGCGGAAATCAGAAAATGCAGCTTTTTTTTTTTTCATCCTTGCAGAGGGGTGTACTATTCGCAAGAGCCAAATAAGCGAAATTGGAAAGGTCGCTCAGATATGAAGGCATATGCCGAGAGAAGCAAATTGGTACTTTTTTCGTTTGGCTGGTGTCGTAACCATCGGTACAGCGGGCCTTGCCAGCTCAGATTCACTTGCCGGCGAAACACAACACGCACGCATTCCTCTAAGAACGCACGCTGAAAGAAGGCTTAGATTTAGATGCACCTGAACCCACAGACGGTATATTTCACTGTCGCATGAACGCACCTTAGCTTCGCACGCCGAAGTGCGTTAGGAAGGGGAGCGATTAGAGAGGGGGGGAGGGGCGCCGAACGTGAATGCGTGCGCCCTCCCCCCCCCCCCCCCCTCTAATTGTTAAAAGGACAATTAGAGGGGGGAGGTGCGATTGCAGTCTGCCCCTTACCTCTAGTCAGTTGGAACTGTGCCGTCATTGTTCAAAGTGCAGAGCTATAGCCGTGCACGTGAATGAAAAGCTTTGACTTTTCATCCACTTTGACTTTGACGTCGGTGGGGGATGAACCCACAACCTCAGAATTACTCGCTCGATGCTTCAACAAATGAGAAACGACGGCGTTGGTTCTCCCGTCTACTTTATTGAGCATTTATAGGCATCTGGCGTACTCGAGAGTTCGAGGGAATACCGTCTGGTTACGTCAAGGCATTCTTAATAAGCAGGTCACTGACCAATGTGAAAATCATATGAAATCACGTTTCGGGATCCGTACGGACCCTTGTTCATCGCAGGCTCTTAAATAGCGTTGAGCACATGACACAAAGTTCGGGAGCACACGTGGTTTAGTGTGCCAGATGATCTATTGATTGTGTTACTTGTTGTCTGAGTTATTAGTGATTCGAGATTGAACCTCATGGTCAAGTTCGTCACCATCACTCCAGTTCTCGCAAGCCTTCAGAAGTCTGTTGCTTGAGAACACTAGCAGCACCACCATGGCTTCACCATCGACAAGATTTTGGTTGCATGGGACTGCGCACACAAGTTGCCTAAAGCAACGAATGCGCTGCTCCTGTTTCAGCCCCGGAACTGACTCACCGCCTGTGATGTCAAGCGCAGAGCTGCCGTTACGTCGACGGCAGCAGTGACTTTGCTTCCCTGCTCTCTCTATTTTATTGCGATAGCGATTATATGGACAGTCTCGGCTGGATGTTGCCGTCGCCGTTGCCGTCATTCACTGTATATGTATAAGTGTGTGTATATATATATATATATATATATATATATATATATATATATATATATATATATATATATATATATATATATATATATATATATATATCAAAGTTCCAAAGAAAAAAGAATTCAGAAAAATGCTTCTGAAGCGTGGAATCGAACCAGCGACCTATCGTTCCGCAGCGCGTGGCGCTAACTACTACGCCAGAAAACGCAGATCCTTCAGGTAGCTAACGGCGAGCGTTATATGCACACCCTTTACCGATGGCTGGACTCAGAGACGGCAGGCGCTTATAAGCGTTTCTTCATTACCAGCGAGATGGCGCGAGGAGCGCGTCGGTGAGCTCGCTCGCTTCTTTTTATGGGGAACCAGCGCTGGAGTTTCCGCGGACAGGGTGCGCCGCCCTGCCGGGCACGGCCGGAAACACTCGGGCATACAAACAAATACGAGTGGCTGCTAATGTGAACCATGCCGCCGTGTGCAATCATCAAACGAGGAAAAAGAAGCGCCCAGACCGGCGGTATTGTTGTATCCACAAAGGCCACAATCAAAAATGTCTTTAATAACTGAAAAAAAAAAAATAGTCCAGAGCATAGTTGACTCCCTTCGGCCTTCCTTTCCACCGATGCACATGGGTTGGCGCTCTGGAAAACATCGCAAATCTTCCATTTGAAACTGGCCTTGAAAAAATTAAAGGAAGCATATGACAGCTTAGGTTGCGTAAGCATCGCGCCGTACATTACACATACCGTATTTACTCGATTGTAACATGACGACGATTGCAACGCCAGGTGCGACATTTCATTACGTCCAGGAAGAAAAAATATAATTTCAGTATTCGATTGTAACGTGAGGGTCGACTTTAGGTTGCAAAAATCTAGAAAAAAAAACTCGCGTTACATTCGAGTAAAACGGTATTATACGTCACTGTCACGTGCACAGCTTTAGACCAGTTACAAATCCATGACCGCTAGAAAAACTGTATTGTCTACGCATGTTCCATTGCTGATCACACACTGCATGTCAAACTCGGAACCACCGCGAAGTCAATTACCACTAGGTTCCTCAAAGGCATTATTTTTAAGTATCAGGCTTAGACGACGGCCGATCGCAAGTTTGCAAACGGTCTGCAGACAATGGCGAGTCGACGTCGTTAAAGCACGAGACCTGCGACATGTTTGTATTTCAGCTAACACCACTGATCTCCACTTTACACCGGCCTTTTTACATTTATTTCACGCTTCACCGTCAGCTTCAAAAACGTTTTTTTAAAGACTGCGATAGTGGGCACACGCAATCCGTTAAAAACGCCGTAAAGCAAAGCGTGTAGCGAAACAGCTTCTGTAATATAGTACGAGAGCTGTAACTACAGATTACGTAAATGTGATATGCTCGCTCAAAACAGCTGTCACTCACTGGGCTGAATGTTCTCAGTGCTGCCTGAGGCGCTAACTTTATTTCAAAGCGGGTGCACAACGAGCACACTGCATACACCGTCGAGCTTGCTAGCGCAATTTGAACACACTTACCTGTAAGTTTACGTCGTGCGGTGCTTGACACTTCGCCGAAAGGTCACAAGCGCTGTCTCTTCGAAAAACAGTTTCTTCCACGTCATAGACATACTTCGCATTGAACAGCTTCCGTCCTTTCGACAGCACACTCTCGCGAAGGTACCCGTCCGCACACATCACATCACTGAAACAGCAGCGGAGAATAACTGGTGGCATCGCTGCTCGCCCGCTGCGCCACAGTGCAGCGAAGTGTCCCGATCTTCGCTAGTCTTGCGCGTTCCAAAGTACCTACAAAACGACGCACATCGAGCAAAAGCCGCGGTAGTGTCGAATAACGTTCAGCATGCGTTTGAACGTGCCACGAGGTATGTGAGGGCACGTTGAAACGTGCCCGTCGTACGCCTCGCGGCGGCTCTGTATTACTGGATGTTTCTCAGCTAGCTCGCCAGGGCGGCGCAGCTTGTACATTTTAGGCGCGCCACCTGGGCAGCGCTGGCTACCCATATTTGCGTACGGAGAACCTTGCCCTTCCGCTGTCTGCTCGAGCGGTTTGCTCGTGGCGAGGGGAAGAGGGATGTTTCGAGCTTTCACCGTGATGTCCGCGCTCATGTTACGGAGCGTACGAAAGTCACTCGAGCTCAAGGGACGCCGCTAAACGAACAAAGAGAAGATGAGCGCGAACTATCAAGTGTCACAGCTCAACACTTGAAGCACGCTAGTTTCCTTCGCTGCTTCAGCCGCCTTTGCAAGAGGAGCGCTGTTCAAACTGAGAGTATCCGTTGGCGAGCCTCACTTCGTATAGCATTAGTTTCTTGATATCGCATTCATTGCTTCGCCCTTCCGGTGAAACTGTGATTTTTTTATTCTCCCTCCCCCTTCCCCAGTGCAGGGTAGCCTACCTGGTTCAGCCCTTGTTAACTTCCCTGCCTTTCTTTCATCCTTATTCTCTCTCTCTCATTCTGTCGCCACGATGCGCGCGTTGTCCCAGCTTATCTGTCATTCCATTGTGAACAAGGGATCCGTACGGATCCCGAAACGTCATTTTATTCTATTTTGACGTTGATCAGTGACCTATTTATTATCAAGGCGTGCAGTGTTAGCCAGCATCACCCGTGGCGGCTAGATTAGAACACTCTATTTTTTTTTTTTTTTGCTGGCGTCACATAGGATGTTATCTTTTTACGAGTTGGTAGCCGCCTAACAGACCTTCGCATGCTATCTTTAAATGCATTAAGTCTGCCGGCGCGAGACCTTCGCTAGGGAAAGAAAGAAAGGAGGGAAATTGATCGAGGGACTCGTTTCTTTGTTAACATAAGAAATACTCAGAAATCGTTGAACAGACAATGTCACTGCATGAACGCAACGTTTAGACGAGAACATCTGTCTTCAAAGAGGCATCCTCTTGTGAAATCCTCGGCTCTAGAAAATTTTCTGGTTACCGATTTCTCACATCTTCAAGCCTCCGCCTACCCCTGAACTTCTGTTTTACTTGATGTTTTACAGCGCAAAGAACAAAGTCGACATAGAGATGTAACTTGATTCATGGCTGCGCTAAAAACACGGACAACAGATGAGACGCACACGATGGGCGCAACTGTACGTCTCGCCTGTTCGTGTTTTTAGCGCAGATTTGAATCAAGTTACAAGTTTGCACCAACTGGTGCAAGTGAAAGCGTCACTGCATCGACATAGACGGCACACACATCGCCCTCGTCCGCGTTCTTTGCACTGGAGAACATCAAATTATGCGGAATCAGCTAGCCCAAGCTCAACCCTAGTGCTTTATTAAGCGATGCTTCTATGTGCTACAGATTTCGGCGGCGGCGACATGTAATTCGCGAAAAGCCGCGCCGGAGTGTGTGCGGAAACGCGGCCCTCGAAGCTGCACCATTCCCATTCGTATTTGTACGCACCATTTTGCAATAATCGATGCTCTCAGGCTCGATCGCGGGCTTGTAACCGATCAACCGCTTCTGAAATGGCTATCTGATCTTTTATCGAGGCCACCTGTCATTTCACGTTGCCAGATTTCATTGTTGCCTGGATACCAATGCAGGGCCGTCGTTGTTGCCCGTAGCAACTGAAGTTTTGTGCTTCTAAGCACGTGGACGAAAGCCCAATTCTCGGCATGTTTCTGCCTCCGCTTACCCCTTCTTCAGTGCAGGACAGCAAACAGTGCAGGGCAGCAACATGGCTGTCTTTCACATCTAATTTATATCATTCTATCTCTCTATACACGATGTAACGGCGCGGACTGTGAAGCTGAAGGATGTTGAAATTGCATGCCTATGGCAACCACCATAACGCATGGACATTACGTAACTATATTTCTTTGAGCTAATGTCCTATGCGGCAACGCAATGCCTTAATATATCCCTATCGAAAAATCTCATATGACACATATCCAATAAGCTCGCACGAATACATATAAATCATGTGTACTCGTATGAGCAGAAGAGGTTACTGGACATCTGTCATATGTGTAATGAGTATGAGTGCAAAACAGCACAGCCGACAGGAGGGGACAGAAAAGCGCTCTCAGCGCTCTGTGTACTCTTCTGTCCCCTCCTGTCGGCTGCGCTGTTTTGCACTCATAATCATGTTGTACCGACACGCCCAATCCTACAGTCTTCTATGTGTGATGAGATTCCGTTCGGTTGATGGGCGATCCTTTATGGCGAGCTCGGGAGCTTCTCAGTGAATAACCAAGTAGATTCCATATCAAAATTCCTTCTAAGTACTTCCAGAGATATGCATGTTAAGTTATCTTATACCCATAGAAGAACACTCTGCGTGATTTGATGTGTGCAGACATTCGGAAAACACGGTTATGGTTCAGAGGAAACGTAGCTTTTTTTTTCTTTTTCTAGTTCTGAGCATTAGCCATTTCTTGCGCTTCTTTCGAGCTGATCCCTTGAGTAGTGAGTAAACATGCGATCGTCTCGAGGCGCGCGCCAATCCCCATTTTTCGGTCCAGCCACGCAACTTGAATAAACACGCCACCGAAAGCTTCGAAAGTCTTTCAGCAAACATGGAATATATTTCTGGCACGAAGCTCTAGCATTCCCAACGAGGTACGCGCACTGGTATTATGGATCGATGGAAGATACACGGTGGTCAAAGACGTTAGTGAATTGCTTGTAATGTTTCCTACGGCAGCGCTTTCATTTACTTGATGTATTGCAGCCTGTAAACCTGGGTATCCCGATACTCTATTTATTGCAGTGTCCTGTTAGATGTATTTGCTTGTATATATTTCTGGTATTTGTTGAGCTTCCCGAGCTATGAACAAACATTCAATAGCGTTTAATACATCGCATATGTGGCGAAGCAGTTGGTACTGTTTAACGGTTGCGCTCTCCAGCGGCTCCAGCGGCTCCTCTCGATTTGCGCTCGGGGTACTGGCAAGTACCCATGGCTGATGATGCTCGACCGAAGACTGCCTTTGTCACGCCCGACGGCTTGTACGAGTTCAACGTCATGCCGTTTAATCTGTGCAATGCGCCCGCGACCTTCGAGCGCATGATGGACACCGTTCTGCGCAACTTGAAATGGCACACGTGCTTGTGTTACCTGGACGACGTCGTCGTTTTCGCTCCGGACTTCTCCACGCATCTTCAACGTCTGCGGTATGTTCTGACGCGTTTGAGCAACGCCGGCCTCCAACTGAATCTGAAGAAGTGCCGATTTGCAGCACGGCAGCTGACAATCCTACGCTACGTCGTGTGCAAGGACGGAATCCTTCCCGATCCGGCCAAGCTTCGGGCCGTGGCCGAATTTCCCAAACCTACGTCCGTCAAAGAACTGCGCAGTTTCGTCGGACTGCGCTCATATTTTCGACGTTTCATACGCAACTTTGCCACCATCATATCACCGCTGACGAAGCTCCTTGGGAGTAACGGGTCCCTGCATTCGTGGTCGTCCGAATGCGACGACGCGTTCGCCAAGCTCCGTCGTTTATTGACGTCTCCTCCCATACTACTTCACTACGACCCTACGGCCCCAATGGAGGTACACACGGACGCGAGCGGTGTAGGCCTCGGCGCTGTTCTTGCGCAGCGCAAACCAGGGTTCCCGAATATGTCGTAGCATACGCAAGTCGTACGCTTACTAGAGCCGAGACCAATTACACCGTCACGGAAAAAGAGTGCCTGGCGATCATCTGGGCTCTTACAAAATTTCGACCTTATTTGTATGGTCGCCCATTTGATGTCGTCACCGATCATCATGCACTATGCTGGCTGTCGTCATTGAAGGATCCCTCAGGCCGTCTCGCCCGCTGGGCACTTCGCCTGCAAGACTACGACATCCGCGTGCTGTACCGCAACGGACGTCAGCATGCTGACGCCGACGCCCTCTCGCGCTCCCCCTTGCCTGACGACAATGCCTCCTGCTCAGTATCTCACAGTGCTGTTTCTTCTATCGATGTTCACACCATCACTACCGAGCAGCGCAAGGATAAATGGATAGCCTCGCTGATCGACTTGCTCACTGATCCGTCGGCAACACCAACCACTCGCGCGTTGCGTCGTCAAGCCCACCATTTCGCCGTTCGTGACGACCTACTGCACCGACGCAATTACAACGCCGACGGCCGCCAGTGGCTACTTGTAATACCCCGAAGTCTGCGTGCTGAAATATGCGAGTCCTTCCACTCTGATCCGCAATGCGCGCACTCTGGGGTATCCAAAACTTACCAGCGCATTCGACAACAATACTTCTGGCGAGAGATGTACCGCTACGTGCAGAAATTCGTCCGCTCCTGCCTCGATTGCCAACGCCGAAAACCTTCAACGCACGTGTCACAAGTCGGTCTACAACCATTACCTTGCCCTAACCGTCCGTTTGGGCGCGTGGGCATCGATTTGTATGGACCACTTCCTCTGAAGTCGGCTGGTAACCGTTGGGCCATCGTCGCTGTCGACCATCTAACGCGATACGCCGAAACCGCAGCCCTCCCAGCGGCTACAGCGCACGATGTTGCCTCCTTCCTGCTACACAGATTCATGCTGCGTCACGGTCCACCCCAGGATCTTCTCAGCAATCGAGGCCGCGTCTTCTTGTCGGAGGTCGTCGAAGCGATTCTCAAAGAGTGCCATGCTGTTCACCGCAAAACTACTGCTTACCACCCGCAGACGAATGGCCTAACCGAACGCTTTAACCGCACGTTCGGCGACATGCTCTCAATGTACGTCGCCGCCGATCACACAAATTGGGATGCCATTCTGCCCTTCGTCACCTATGCTTATGATACCGCCCCTCAAAGCACTACTGGTTTTTCACCCTTCTTCCTGATGTACGGAAGGCACCCGTCGCACACTATTGACACGATACTACCCTACAAGGCGGATTCACCTGATTGTGCGCCAATTTCTGACACAACCAGGCTTGCTGAAGAGTGTCGCGAGCTTGCAAAGTCCTTTACAACGCACGAACAAGAGCGGCAGAAGAGCCTTCGCGGTGGCACCACCACTTCTGAGTCCACGTTCCTTCCCGGAGCGCTCGTATGGCTCTCGGTCCCTACCACTGCAACTGGTCTCTCGTCAAAACTACTGCCAAAATACGAAGGCCCCTACCGGGTCGTCGAGCGAACATCCCCGGTCAACTACCTGATCGAACCCATTGAACCAGCTTCCGACATGCGCCGTCGAGGGCGCTACGTAGTCAACGTGGAGCGCCTCAAGGCCTACTATGAGCCACTCATAGTGACGAGCTGTTAGGTCGCCGGACGGCTCCCCTTTTCGTACCCGGGGTAATTGTGGCGAAGCAATTGGTACTGTTTAACGGTTGCGCTCTCCAGCGGCTCCTAGTGGGTCGTCCTCTTCAAAACGCCGCTCGCGCTCGGAGCCCGTGCCTTGACTGTCACCATAGCTCATTGTCGCCGAGTGCTGTCCAATAAACAGCTTAACACATATATTATTTCGCTAGCATTACCAATATAAATATTATTCTTATATCGCAGAAGCACGACGCGCACACGGACAGACGTTAATAGACAACACAAACGCCGTTTCCTTTTCCTTATGTCCACGTCTGTATGAATTACTTTCTTCTACGATGAATCTCTACTAACTATATAGAGGCGGTTAAAAGCTAAGAATGCATGTAAGCTACACCAACAGCCGTTGCAGTCCCACCCAGAGAGAATTTGCATAAGTGCCCTATCAAGTCGCATTTAATCATTTCCATGATGTCAAGCACCTTTCCATCCAGACACATGTTAGTTTCGCTGGTTTTCACTTGAAAACTTGAAGTTCCTGTGAAATTTCAACAAAATTCCTGCACCACTGTTAAGCCACTGTTAGGTTTAGTTCTAACTTATAACAACTTTGAAAAAAAATTCTTCCGGTAAGAATCTTTCTAGAAGGTCTTTTACAACCTACAATGTGTAGTAAAAGTGCCCCGGCGCGGTGTTCTAGTGGTTATGGCACTCGGCTGCTGACCCGAAGGTCGCGGGATCGAATCCCGGCTGCGGCGACTGCATTTTCAATGGAGGCGAAAAAGTTTGAGGCCCGTGTACTTAGAGTTGTGTGCTCGTTAAAGAACCGCAGGTGGTCGAAATTTCCGGAGTCCTCCGCTACGGCGTCTCTCATAATGATATCGTGGTTTTGGGACGTTAAACCCCAAATATTATTTTATATAATGTGTAGTAAAAGTTGCAACAAGGCTTTGTGAGGGGACCTCTGAGTAAACATTAACTTAGTTACAAGTTATAATACGTGTGTTTTTAACGTCTTCCACTTTACAAGTCCTTGCTTTCGAGTTCGCATGTCGTAGCAATAAAAAAAAATGATCATAAGTATTCGCACTTTACTTTGTGTTATCTTTCCATGTGGTTCTTTTACAAATTCGTTTCTTGCTTAGAACGCATGCTGACGAGACAGCATTTCATGGCGCGTCATATACCTTGAACTCAATCGCGTACACGTGCGCACACACACGCACTCGCGCACATATGCACACACACGCACATTCCATATGTGCTCATACATAATTGGTGGTTACTCTCAAGTGAACACTCATCGGTCATTAACACAACTGTAAAATTCTCATTTTTGTATAACCACTGAACACGAATGATCGGAATGATTCATCACACATGCGTTCCTTATTAAAAACCTATCTACAGGAAATCATAAAAAAAAACTAGAACTGTTATCAGTGGCATATAGCTCAAGACATATGTTGATAGTTAATATTGCTAGTCTGGTCCCTGTTTACTTCTTTTTCTTTGTAAGTTACAAACACTGCGATCTTTTTAACCATTACGGTTACGAGCACTTGCCAGCGAAAAAGAGGCAGTCCATTAAAGGGGTCATGAAGCACACCTTGGGCTGATTGAAAAAACATCCTGCGGAAAGCTGACACGGCTATGAACTGCTCTGCCAAATATTACAGTCGTGCGCGCCGCGTAATGGCCACAAGCGGAGCGCGAAGTTGCCGTTTCCCCAGGCACCCTCTTTTCAAACAGAGGCCGGTTCTCACTCTCATCGGTGGGCGGGGCGTCTGTCCGCTGTACGTCGCAAGAGACATAGCATGCTTTTGGCCGATAGCCGACGTAAATCGAGAGCGGCGTTCGGATCAGATGCGCTTCTTGCCGCGGGGTGCGGCCACTTGCCGGCGCCGCACTCCTCAGTACACGGTAGCCGCACTCGCGCAAGCGAATCACAGCGGGAGACCGATCGCGTTTCATGACGCGCGCTGGCGTAACTTCTTTCCCCCATGCCATCCCTCCCTGTCTAGCTTCCAGTGCGCTCGTCGGCACGAGAAAAGAGAGAAAGCGCTGGGAGCGTGCGCCAAACCCCCGTAACTCCGCTGATTCTTGACGGATTCGAGAAATTTTTGCGGCAATCGATTCGGAAGGCAGTACACTCCGATACTGAGGCCATTAGATCATTACTTGGAAAAGTGGTTCATGACCCCTTTAAGCGACGTATAAAGAGAGAGAGAGAAGAGGGAGAAAGGAAAGACAGGGAGGTTAACCAGAAGCAGTCTCCGGTTTGCTACCCTGCACGTGGGAAGGGGAAAGGGGATGTAAAAGAATGAAAGAGAAGAAGAAGAAGAAAATACTACAACAACAATAAAAAAAAATCAAACAAACAAAACGAAGTCATAACAGCAGTCCAAGTACTACACAGCAACATCAGTCATTTTTCTTCCATCAGTCATTTTCTTCCATCAGTCACAGTTTGACATTTAGTCTGGTTGCTTGGAGAAACCGCAACAACGCCTTCAGAGCGGCTCGTGCTGAAGACCGGGTAGGCCAGGGCCCTAGGATTTTCTTCTCCGTGAGAGGGCGGTTGTCCAGCTGGCCTAGTGCGGCTGAGAGGGCCGCTCTTTCGGAGTTGAAGCGAGTGCACTCACAAAGAAGGTGCGCGACTGTTTCGCTGCACCCGCAGACTTCACATGACGGGCTCTCCGCCATTCCAATAATAAAGGAATATGCATTTGAGAAGGCCACTCCCAGCCATAGACGGACCAGCAAGGTGGAGTCACGTCGTGATAAGCTGGACGGGATGCGTAATTCAAGATCAGGGTCCAAGGTATGCAGCCGTGCACTTGTAAATGTCGATGATTTCCACAAGTTCAACGTTATACGACGAGCTAGCACACGAAGCTCTTTTGCGGCGTCCGATCTTGAGAGGGGAATGGTGATACTGCTGACACCGTCGTGAGCGGATCGGGCAGCTGCGTCCGCTTGGTCATTTCCCTGAATTCCACAGTGACTAGGCAGCCACTGGAATATTACTTGGTGCCCTTTTTCTATTGCTACATGGTGGATTTGCCTAATTTCCCCGACGAGCTGCTCATGTGAGCCATGACGTAAAGCAGAGGGTAGACTTTGGAGGGCTGCTTTGCTATCGCAGAAGATCGACCACGAAGTAGGTGACTGCTCCATGACAAATTGAAGAGCAGCACGGAGCGCTACTAGTTCAGCAGCTGTAGTTGAGGTTGCGTGATACATTTTGAGCTGTATTGTGGTAGCTCTTGCCGGAATTATTACGGCGGCGGTTGAGCTTGCAGTCATAACTGAACCATCAGTGTAAATATGGGTGTGAGTGATGTACACCTCATGTAAATACAGTAGTGCAGCCTGTTTAAGGGCAACCGATGACATTCTTCTTTTCGTCGTAATTCCAGGTATGGTAAGGCGCACTTCGGGTCGATGTAGGCACCATATAGGTGAGGATGGTCTTGCTGCAGGCGTATAGTTCGATGGCAAAAAAGTACTATGGTCAGCAATAATGCGGCTGAATGTTGTATGCGGTCTTTGTGCAGGTAATGATGCCAGATGGTGCGAAGGTACCCGGGCAAGGTGTCGAATATGAGCCCTGAGGGTATCCGTGGTTATGTACGTTGACACAGGATGGTCTCCTGCAATGACGATTGTTGCCGCTGTAGACGCACATTTCGGAAGACCGAGGCATGTCCTTAAAGCTTGAGCTTGCAGGCCCTGGAGTGCATTCAAATTTGTTTTGCAGGTATTTCCAATCACAGGAAGACTGTACCTCGCAAAACCGAGAAATAAGGCATTGTAGAACTGTAGCATAGACCTTACTGATGTGCCCCATGACTTTCCACCCAGAAACTTGAGAAGATGCGCTATGGTAGTCAGCCGTCTTTTCATGTACAAAACGTGTGGCGTCCATGATAAATCGCGGTCGATGATTACGCCTAAAAAACGGTGCTTCCGGTCGTGGGCAACTGCGTGCCCATTGATCGTTATTGTGTACTGCCGCATTGTCTTGCGTGTAAATGCGACAAAGCAGCACTTCTCGGGTGACAGTTCTAGATTTTGATTTTTCAAGTACAACGAGGTCAGCGTAGCTGCCTTTTGTATCCGGGCTCGTATTTGTAGGCGTGTCACTGCAGATGCCCAGATGCAGATGTCGTCTGCATATATAGACACATGGACTGTATTGGGCAAACATTTCGTGAGGCCAAGGAGCACAAGGTTGAATAGTGTCGGGCTTAACACACCACCTTGTGGCACTCCACGTCCTGTCTGATGGTAAGATGTGGCGCCTTCCTCAGTGACCATGAAAAAACTTCTACCAGTCAAATAGCTGCGTATCCACTCGAATGTTCGGCCACCAATTCCGACTTCAGTCAACGCGTCTATTATTGCGCCATGCGTTACATTGTCGTAGGCTCCTTTTATATCGAGGAACAATGCTGCTGTGAGGCGTTTCAGGCGTTTCTGATGTTGGACAAACGTGACTAAGTCAATCACGTTGTCAATAGAGGAGCGCCCACGTCGGAAGCCTGCCATGGAGTCTGGGTAAACGCTGTACCATTCCAGATACCACTCCAAGCGTGTCAGCACCATCCTTTCCATAACCTTCCCAATGCAGCTGGCTAGAGCAATGGGTCGGTATGATGACAGATCTAGCGGCGATTTACCAGGTTTAAGAAGCGGAACCAAGCGGCTGCACTTCCATTCTGGCGGCACCAAACCCTTCCTCCAGGACTCGTTGTACATACTTAGCAGCATGCGTCGCGCCTTCTCTCCAAGGTTTCCGAGCGCTGAATATGTCACACCGTCAGGCCCCGGAGATGATGAGCGCCTGCAGCTTGCCAGTGCCCCTTCAAGCTCCTCCATTGAGTACATGAGGTCCATGCGGGAGTCCCGGGACGCAGGAGTGACCAAGAATATAAATAGTGCCCCCAGACAAACCTTCAAATTTGTCCGGTGGTTTCAACGTGGTTTCAACAATTTTTGTTTTTGCTGGTTTTCATTTAGCTCGTAAAATAACCTAGCGTGCATGGAGGCAGAACCCCCTTTTCACTTTTATTTTACGTTTGTCCTGTCCCATATCCATAAATCTTCGCCTGCTATAACTTAACCAGTCAAAGGTGTACATCTTTTTTTTTTCTGTATATGCTCTTCATCTTTGTACTACGAAGGGCAAGGTGAACATCGCGTGATTAAGAGCATCGCAATTAGTCAAGCAATCTGACACATTGAATAGTTCGAAACTGCTGTCGTGGAAGAACCAAGTTAAGATAAAACGCTTAGCTTTACTCTTTTTGTTCAGAATGATCGATTACGGAATGAGATTGCGAACGCGTTACTGGTTAAACAGCCAGTCAGAGGTTGCAAGCAAACACGATATTAACAATATTAGCGGTGTGGCCATAGGCTTACTGAGGCAGAAACCAGCGGGAATATTGTGCCTAATGGGGCATGGCCGCTAATGACTGAACTGCTGTGAAAACAGGCGATAATAACGTGTCACAGGGATTGCGGTTAATTAAGTTATACAACTATATGTAAAGAGTAAGAAGGTAAATGATATGTTTATAACTTTATATATAATGTGTGCTATTTCATGTTTAATGCTTTTATTTTGTAGCCGGTATATCGTGATTTTTTGAACTCGTGGTTCCGGGGAGGGGCAGATATGAAAAAGCACACAGCCGGGAATGGTTGTATAGCAACGTTCCTGTAATTTACTGTTCTGAACATTTCTTTTTCAAGGTAAATGTTCTTGACTTGGTGATTACGAAACTAAAAACGCGCCTTGTGCCAAGAACTACTGAAAGTTAATTAGGATAAAAATGGCGGAAGAGCTCAAAAACTACGGAACACACGAATTAGCGCGGAAAATAGCGGCGATTGCCGCAACAACGTAGACGAAAACAAGCGCTACTCAACTATTTCATACCAGGAAAGGGTTCTAGACGTACAAATTCCCTAGCCACGCATGCGCATGAAGAATAAAACTGAAATGATACTTGCACATCAAAGAAATTGAGTTTCAAACTTCTTTGAGTCAAACTCGGAGGTAGCGCGTTGAGAAGCTCGGCGCATGCGCACAACGGTAAAGGTTTGCCGTTGGTCTCATCTCGTCCATACGCCCGAGAGGTTGCGATGTCTGCACCTACACTGGCGATGTAGACTTTCATTTATTTCATAGCGGGCGTTCTACTACGCCATGTGTCCCAAGGTCATTCATCGCGTCGCGATGACCTTGAGCCGCGGGAGCGCAAGTATGGCAGGCATGACGTCACGCCGCGTGATCCGCTGCGGAGAGGCATCGCAGCTGCGCTCGCTCACAGTCTCACCACCACGGTACCACGTGACGAGGCGCAGGTTTAGAACTCTGTGCGCATAGCCTTTACAAAACCAAACCAAACGTTCTTTTCCCTTATGATAACAAGGCTCACAAGAATTAAACCTCAGCCAATTTTTATCTTTCCGGTCAGGAAAATGGGAGGTATACATCCGTTACAAAGGTGAACACTTCAACAACCACATTCCGACACCGTCTTCATCATCATTATGGTGTGCAGGGCTGCTGAGTCCGCCGGAGGCCCATCCCTCAACGTAATGCTAACTTATTTCTCTCACATTTACTGCAGCCCTGACATAGGTCTCTTACCATTATCATTTACATGGTTGAATTAAATAAATCGAGCCATTTTCCCAATGTTTTATATGGATTTCATTGCCCCTTCGTTTCAAGTGGGTATAAAAAGCGCGTAAAAGTGCTTTAAAACGCACCTTTTAAATCCGTTTACTCGAATATATTTAACGTTACTCAAATAATTTAACGTTACTTTGCATGCTAAGTTATGCTATGTTATGTCTGATTTGCAAGCAGCTTCTGTACCCTCCCCTGCAATGTCTTGCAAACAGACGGCGGTATGTGTAAATAAATAAATAAATAAATAAATAAATAAATAAATAAATAAATAAATAAATAAATAAATAAATAAATAAATAAATAAATAAATAAATAAATAAATAAATAGTGCTCTCTGTGTTCTGCAAGGTTAACAAGTTTTGGGGTTTTACGTCCGAAAACCACGACATAATTATGAGAAACACGGTAGTGGAGGACTCGGGAAATATTAACCATCTAGTTTGCTATAACGTGCTCCTAAATTAAGTACACGAGCCTCTAGCATTTTGCCTCCATTAAAATACGGCAACCGTGGCTGGGATACGATCCCGTGACCTTCGGGTCATCAGTCGAGCACCAGAACCACTAAACCACCGTGGCGGGTATGTCCAACAAAATTAATGTCAAAGATCGCAAGGCATTGTGTATGGGACGAACAGTCACCGTTAATCCTTACATTCATGAACGTGCTCCTAAATCTCCGCACGAAATCCTACATCCGCTCTTCCGGGGGATAGAGAATGACGCCAAATGCAAAGTATGAAAAAATAAAAAGGAAGCAGGCGCCTTTCCGGGCTCTTCCAAAGCGTGCGTCTCTACACTCTAAGCCGCAAAGGTGCGAAATGGGAGTAAGTGCTGCATTTCGTCCCCGCAACCGGTAGTTCGTCCCCGCAAGGATTAACTGCAAGACGAGGGTGCCGTGTGCAAAGTGAGGGAGGAACTGTTAGACCACAGGGAGCAACGTTTACTCCCATGGAACTTTCCGGCGCAGTGGCGACCTCGAACGAATGGTCAGCATGCGCGTATTCAAAGAGTCCGCTAAAGAAATGAACTGTTAACAGTTTATTTAAGTGTAAAAGGTCTTGTCAACTACGGCAACTGCGGCAGAAGTAAAGTAATATCGTTCATATGGCATAATAATAAATGTGAAAAAGCTTTCACACACACACAAAAAAAATGTGCTCGCGCCCAAGCTGTATCAATGCGCTGCGTGGTGTTCTCGTCGTATGCACGGCAAGCTAGGACTCGGCGGTTTTGCGGTGTGTTGTGGATGTGTTCTCGTTTCGTGGTTGCGATTGCTGTCACTTGTGGTGCACTGAATCATCTTCGCGTTGTGGTAAACGTGATCTGCTACTGGAATGAAGTGCTACGCTATCGAAATGCTACGCGCCGACTGGGACATCGCCTGAGAGGTGAGTGTAAACAAGGCTGCCATCACTCCGCGTGATTTTACCTGTGTGCAGTTGATATGTAACGATCACCGCTTGTTTAACATTCACGTTCTGCGCGAACAAAACACGCATGATTGATGAGCTCGCGCGATACAGCGTCGCGAGTGCGCCCCGCCTGCTATAGAATTACAAGCATGATGGTTGGGCCATCGAAACATGGTAACCTCGGTGAAGGCTCAACATTAGCTGTAGCAAGTACAGCTGTTCAAAAATAGCTTTGTTTTCAGTGCTGCCCAAATAAGCGTTGTTTATCAGAAATATTCGCGACTTTTTAAAAGAACATTCACGTAAACTCCGCACGATCTCTTCTATAGCAATGTAAACAAGTCATTTGGGAAGATTGGCTGTTAAAATAGTATGTCTAGCTAAAGGCTTAGCACCGCTAACACGGGCAGTCGGCGACGGCATCGACGATTTCGCTCGTTTGTAGCGATGCTAGGAATCATTTATTTTTATATCTCTCAAATGAAGAGCAAGCTTCATTGATAAATAAGTGGGCCCACTAGCGTGTCGCTGTGAAAGCGTGAAACGTTAAACTCACCCCCCCCCCCCCGAGGACGGGTTTTTCGAGCTTCATAACACATTCTGAACTGTTCCATTGCACTATATGGCAGGTTTTGTGAAAGAGCAGTTTTCGTCTAATTTTTACGCATGCAGCATTTCTAACAGACGCCTTGTGACGTAACTGCAAGTGCACGAACAGTTCTGCCGGAAATATTAATGCTTCTGCAATTACTTTTTCAGGAAATCGATGAATGAGAGCGTTGCGCCTCTTGAGAAACGTCTTCAACATCTTGCTGCTATGAACACGCTCTCAGCAGCTGTCGATTGTGCTGTTGCACTTCCTGACGTCGGCTGGACAGCATCCATTCGGATAAAACATTGCACTTTTCATTGTCTCTTCTATAATGCAGAGAAGCCATCCTATCTCCTGCATTCAACAAAGTTGCTCAATTTATATGTACACACAATGCTGCAGAATTGACACGAGTCGTTGAATAAACTTGGTTGTTTCTTTAGACGTTTTCGTTTTTTTTTCATTAAACAGACAGTTTCACTGAACGATATAACCAACCGTGTTCTGTACAGTGAGAAGCGAGCAAACTTGGCACGTCGACGGGAGCATACATGAGACTGTTTATATATAGTACATACATTCATCAAGCGCCCAAATTCGCTCGAAACACGCGCGCAGAAAAACCAATCCAACGCATTTTACAATTTCATGAACGTGATCACCGAATGGTTGCTTGCGAAACACTGAAGGCTGAAGTCTAATAATATAAGGAATCTTGCTACTTTGACTAACATGGCAGAACGCGCAGCTTCCAGACGGTGCCTGTACGCCCCGGTAATATTCACTCTGCTGCGTACTGGCATGTGGTATAGTGGTTAGCGTACGCGAGTGCTGATTCAATGGTCACGAGTTCGAATCCTGTGTGTTTGTCGTGAATTTTCTGTAGTTTACTTCTGAATTTATTTCTGTATATTAATTGTGTATGTCGTCAAATGCGTCTATCAACCTCCAAATTCTCGGTAATTCAACCAGAAACTGTAATAAATTGATTTTTTTTATCCAGAAGGAGCAACTGTTAGTCCCATCAGGAGTAACAGTTCGTCCCTACGCAGCTACCATGCAATAAATCAGTTACTCCCTAAAGGGGTAACTTTTACACCCCGACATTTCGTCCCTCAAAACAACTGAGGACTAACAGTTCGTCCCCTGGCAGTTACTCCCTAAAGGACGAATCGTTCATCCTTTAGGGAGTAATGGTTGTGGCAGTGCAGTTACCCCCCAAAAGGACGAACCACAGACCCTTTTTCGTCCTTTGCGGCTTAGAGTGTAGGGGAATTCAGATTGGGTAGTTCGGCCAAATAACGCTGCAGATATGGAGGTTCATTCACAACAAGAAAGACGACCAGGACAGAGTCAACCGAGAGCGCAATGTAGTGCTTGCAGAAGGCCCAAGAGGGCTGTCGCACCCAGACTTTGACTAAGATTAGATCACAAGGCAAACTGTCCCGATGTAGAGATAGAGAGAGATAGACTACCCCGATAGAGAGAGAGATAAAAAGAGGAATAGGCATGGAGGTCACCAGGATTATAACATCCGGTCTGCTAACCTACATTAGGGGGCGGGAGAAAGAGCGGTGATAAGAGCAGGCGCACGAAAAAAAAAAAAAAAAGACGCCGAGCGGGAGTACTATAACTTATCCAATAGGCCGCTGCCTCGCGAAAAGTTCCTCGGGGTAAGTAGTAAACTATGGCCCTCGTAATCCCTGCCGCCAACACGGAAACGTTCAAGCTTCGCATGAATCTCAACAGCTACCCGGTTCGGCGAAAGGTAAAACCAACTGTTAACAAGGTCGGGATTTCGGGTGAGCCTGACCAGTGCAATCATGGAGGCCATGACGCGAACAAGGGACGGAAGAGCCGCGAGGGATGTTGCCTCGTGTTCGTGTTGATTATTCTGTCCTTTACCTCGAACAGGGCCTTAATTATCATCATCATGACAGATATACTGAAGCAAGCAGGATGTGCATCCAGCATCCAATACAGTCTTTCTTGCTCAGTGCTTTTTCTTATTTATATTGAGGCGGTAGCCCCATATGTTTCGTGCGAAGACGGCCGTGAGCAAGACGCCTGCGTCGAATCGAAATCGTACATATAAAAAAAGACGAGATGTAGGCGCGAGATGCAAGCTTACTTCGTCTTTGCGAAAGCGTAGAACCGATATGATAAAGAAGGTAAAGGCGATCTCCTGGCGCAGCAGACGTCATGGCGAGCTTGGAAGTATCCATCACTAAATTAAGATGCCCTATTCCACCGCTTAATTTTTACTTAAACAGGTCTGGCCTGGTGCGATCCCCTTTGTGCCCTAGCTGTAACGAACCAGAAAATATAAACCATTATCTAATCTACTAAGCTGTCACCGTTTCAAAAGTCGAAGGAAAGTGTTCTTTGAAATATTATTAAAAAAATTAGGAATACCACTAAGTACTCTAAATATCCTCTCCTTAGGGCTGCTTCATCGGAATATAGTAACAGGAACATCTGCGGGGCCCTCTGCGAAGTCCTGGGTGACACAAAGAGATTGCCTTGCTAATTCATTGTTTCTCAGTGTATCGTTTCTCATTCCCTAAGAACAAATCTTATTTATTTCTTTGTTTCCTTTTTCCGTGTTATGACAATCACATTATTTGAAAAAAAAAAGCCACTTTTCCGTTTCCCTGACTTTTACCTAATGTTCCAATTTACATTAACCGCCGGCTTCTTGGCCAATCTCGCATTGTGGGTGTGAGCCAAATGCGAGGAACAGGCAAGCAAGCAAGCAAGCTTCCGCGGAGCGGCGGCGGCCGCTTGCAGAGTACAAAATGAACGGCGCCTGCGTAACTATGCTTACTAAAATCTAGGGGAGCCATACAAAAGAGTGAAAGCATGACGGTGCCTATGTATGATGATAATCAAGGAAAATTAGGTAAGAATAGAGTTCATTAAAGTTAAATAGTAGACTTTTTGTTAGTGAAAGCAAATTACAAAGTGATAACCAAAACTGTTTCAGTGGATACTGATTTAATTATTGAAAATTATTTCATGGATGTAGAACGTCGGTATAAAGCGCATGGCAATATAGCAACACCGAACAGCTTTCGCTTTCCAGTCGTCTTATGTGAATGCGTAAATGACCCTATTAGTTTTTTAGGGAAGAAATTGGGGATTTATAATGTTGCTGCCGAGAATCCGAAAATAGCATTCTCGGATTGTCACCTGGAAGTTTGTCATCTGCGTCTGCTTTTACGATGGCTCTCGGTGTCGCTGTCATAAAGCAATATTGCTTAATTTCGTTCTGCGAGGTAAAAGGGTGCCTTCGTTAATCTTTTTTTAAGTGAGTAGCACTTTAGGGGCCTGGCTTGTCCATCCACTGTCTCATGTTGCATGGTAGACCGTGGTAAATACAGGCCTAAAACAAGGCTAAGAAGGCTCAAATCCTGGGCAATATAGACTAACAAGCTCTAAGATAATATAAACTACAGAAATAACAAGGAAGGAATCGCAATAATTTACCTAAATTCGCGGAAAACACTTCTGAAAGATCCAGCTGATAGCTGCTCTGCGCAATAGAGGGCGCCACCGCCTCGGCAAGCGCACAGTCGCCGAGGAAATCATAGCGTCGCCCTTGCTACGCACTTCCCCAAGTGTCCCGGTAGTGGAGCTGCATTAAGCGCAACATTTAAACTACACAAAGACCTACAGAAAGACGACGTAAGTGCCGGATTTAGACCTAAACCAATAACTAACTACTCAAGAACTACACTGGCACTGCATTAACCGCAGAACTAGCACTGGATTAGAGCAATTTTTTTTCTTCTAGTCTTAGCCTAGATTTATTGAATTAAACAGGCCCTTAAAGGGGCTCTGCAACACTTTTCCAAGTAATCGTCTAAAGGCTTCATGAAAAGAGCTTATTGCCTCACGAATCGAACGCCGCAAAATTTTTTAGAATCCGTCAAGTACGAGCGCAGTTACAGGAATTTCTTGCACGCTTTAAGCACTCTCTCTCTCTTTTCATACCCGCGAGCGCGCTGAAAGCTAAGAGGGGGGGGGGGGACGAGGGGGCCAGAAAAGACTTCCCTTCGTCAGCGCGCGTCATGACCTTGAGAGCTCTCCTTTCATTTTTATTGCGATATCAATTATATGGACAGTCTCGACGGGTTTTTGCCGTCGCCGTCACCGTCATGTCCTTCCAGTATGATGTCCAAATTGATAAGATCCCCCCCGCGCATTGTGTGTTCTACCGCGGGTAAAAGCGCTCGAGCGGGGGCGACGAACGCAGCCGGAGCAGAGATCAAACGAGCCGGTCCATTTCCGTCGCTCGGAAGGTGCACGCGATAACATCACCCCGCTCGGGAGGCCTGCCGTCGAAGCAGACAGGAAAGACTCCACTCGTCTTTAACGACCATGAAAAAAGACGCGAGGTGGGGGCAGGGGGAGGCGGGGGGGGGGGAGTTGTCGCGTGAGCAGCCACTTTGAACTTTAATCTAAGGTCGCGGTTGCGATCGCTGGCGCGCGCGCTTTCTCGAAAGCCATCACAGCGGGCGGCTCGTATACCCTTCTACGTGCTGCGCTCTCAGCGCGAAGTGACTATGCGGAGAGCATCTCTCCCTGTAGCGACCGTAGTCTCTTACACCAGCGTTTTGTAGTTACACGAGATCAGGTACAAAACTGTTAGCTGCCAGCCTCACTTCGTGTAACACTACAATTTGTTGCTATCGCAATCATTGCTTCGCCCTTGCGGGGAAACTGACTTTTTTTTCTTCGGGCGCGCTCCTTACTTTTAGTGTGATCTCGAGCGCGCTAGCGGGCACGTGGCGGCATCCCGCCGCGGCCACGTAACTATGCAGCTCGCCATTCTGGAATCAGCCAACGGCCGTGGACTTCGGTATATGGCGCAGTGATTTGGGTATATGACAGGCATCATTTGTAGAGAGAAGGAGCGATTTCTAGCTGACATAGAGAAATAGTTGTAATTTCCAGGCCGTGCGATGCGCTATAATGTTTGGCTCGCGTGTTCTCTGGAGCCTCGGCCACCGATCAGCAGCGTTTTCCGACCATGCGGAAAAAGTGTTGCAGGGTCCCTTTAAGAAGAAGTGCGATCTATTACACCAAGCATTTTGGAGGCTTCCTTCTGAACTTTGGTCGGTAGGTTTTACTTACAGCGCACTACGTCACATTCCCTGTAACCCACCTTTCGATCAACCACCATGTGCAAGCTGTTAGAACAGGGAGCGGGAGGGGGAGACTCATTTGCTGCCAGAGAAAACGATTCTCCCGTATTTATTTGTACCTCTATTTCACTGCGCAACCTGATAAATGTCACGCACCACGCTTTTCACGTTCAGGCGGTGGGCTGGATGAAGGAAATCGAAAAATCGCCAGAATTGCTTTCAATATGCGACAAGCTACCAGCGTCGGGCGTGTTTGCAGCTACGATATTATATATTGCTTTCGTGAGATCTGTTTTATTCGAACACCGTTTCCAGCACGCGAATTGATGAGGTTTTGCGCATGAAGGCACAGAATAACAACTGTGGCCCTTCTTGCGTGCTGTGTATTTCTCGTGCGAGAACCTTCGAGCGCATCAAAATGCGTGAAATGTTATAAAAAAAAAACGGCAACCTTAGATTAAAAAGTAACAAAAGTTCAATGAATGCAGCTTGTCAAGCATACGTGACGTGCCTTGCAAGGAGGCCGAAATCGTTTTTACGCATCGCTAAATTTTTTACTCCCTAAGCGACATCCCAGGGTCGCGATGCAAACTTGGTGCATATAAATGCACTTTTCTTCGAGTGGAAGGAACGATTCCACGTGCTAGGCTTAACATCTTCCGTCTATGTAGCGGTTTCCGGAAGATATAGTTCGTGTATCTTTAAAAGTTTCTAAGAACGAGAAGAGTGAAAATGCTTCGTAGAGCGCCGGATAATTGCTGCTTTACGTATATCATTTTTTTTCGCATGACTTTTACTTTATTTAATACTTTCTGACATGAACTGAAAGCTCGGGTGTTTTGCGCCGCTCTCCGATCCATGGTCACACTCTTCACTAGAATACGCACACACGCACAGACACACAGAAAGCAGCACATTAAGGAGAAAGACTTAGGTGCCTCATCAAACGCAAAATTGACCGGCGTCCCGCGTCGGCGGCGTCTACCCCAGTGATGAAAAAAATCCCCATCATGTGATGAGGTCACCATATGACGTCGTAATGGCGTCACAACTCACCAATATCTGTGCGCGCGCTAAGGTAGTCAGTTGCAGCCTTGAAGACAAGTCCGCTTGTCGTTACGTTGGCTCCTGCGACACCTCGTGTTGCAAGGATTTTTCAACGCCGCTGAAATGCGTTTAATTGCTTACCAACCACCGAGGTGATGAAGTTAAATGGAACAAAACACACTTTCCCTCCCTCCAACGTAGACTCTGTATAAAGCTTACACAAGATTGCCTTTTATGAACATAATCACTATATCATTGCCGTCACCTGATGCTCTACTATATGATACGCAAACACGCACGCTTCGGCAAACTCACCCAATTTCAAGAACCATATGGTAACATAACATTTGGCCTGAGCTTTCATTTCCATGGTATACGACGTGGCGTATTGCTTGTAGCGCTGAAATAATCTTCTACCATGTCATCTGGTGAGCTTTGTCTCGCTAAGTCTTCAAGGGAGCACTCGTTACTTATTTTTTTTCTATTGTAAGGCTTATTCGCAACTGCGACTAGCAGCGGTCGCTCAACCATTTGCGACCGATGTTCCTACCGGCTAGTGGATCAATCAATCAATCAATCAATCAATCAATCAATCAATCAATCAATCAATCAATCAATCAATCAATCAATCAATCAATCAATCAATCAATCAATCAATCAATCAATCAACAAATTTTATTTTCACCAAGAGCAAACAAAAAATAAGGTGAAGAAAATTCAGGAGCCCTTCCGCAATCGGGGAAATGGGGGCAAGCGATGCTTGGAGTGGGCGTGCCTGGCGTACTGCTTCTCTGTCTTTCCTTATTTATTTACTTATTTATTTATTTATTTATTTATTTATTTATAGATAGCGGCCTTCCCCTGAAGGCTGTTTTCGGGTGAAATTGGCTTGGCGTCTTTCGTGTTCTTCGCAGCGTTCGTTAGTCTGTATATAACAGCCCAACAAAAGAACCATCACGTGATCATGGGAGCGCGTTTTAAGACTTCACTTTTCTCCAAGCCGTAATTTTCCTGAAATGTGCAATTCCTGATATCGACCTCACGCATTGTCCAGCAGATCGCTTTTAGTCTGCCAACACGGAAATTTACTATGCGCAGTCTGGAAAATGTGTACACGTGGAAATAAAAAAAAAAGAAAAAAGAAAATTAGGGTACTAAATGGAGAACAAACGAAATGACCACTATGAACAAGGCACGTTTCAATTGTTACGTCGCCACACGTAATTCACGCCTGCTCGGAATGCCTTCGTCTCGTGACATAAGCAGCCCTGTTTCTGCATGTCTGAATGGTTCAGGTGGTTGCGACGCAGTCGCGCCATTGCACAGTCGAGTGATTGAGCGAAAAGCGGTCGGTTTTCGACAAAAGCGGCCATATGCGACTAATTTGGTCGTGCGAAAGTCGCTAGCCGCAGGTATGAAGGAGTCTATATATCCTGTCGTTACACTTTAGTAGTTATTGCGACGGCATTCACAACCTTTGCATGAGTGCAGCTTGGCGCGCCGTCGTTGTCGTGGTTGTTATTTTATCGAGAGGCTTACAAGTGATGCTGACACCATCGTTATGTGAGCCGCAGGGATATTTCTTCAGTACAAGAGAGGGAGAAAAGGAGAGAGAATAGAGGAAAGGCAGGGGTTAACTACACTATGTTCAGTTAGCTACCCTACACGTGGGGAGGGGAAGCAGGAGCTAACCGAGAGAAAGAGACAAGACATGAGCGTACACAAGTCACACTACACACTTACCGCTCAGCGCACGTGAGTATTATGTAATTAAGGCGGTCACTTAATTCAGTCATTTTCAAGAAAGGCAGCAGGGCTGGTGTGGTTTTTCTCTGTTGATGAGCTGTGCAGCCAGGCTCCCAAGATCTTTTATTCAGTAAAAGGACGATCACCAAATCTGCTCGAGGCCCACTGGAGAGGCCGGCAATGTTAGTCAAATTGCAAACAGCAACACAAGAGGTGATCTGAGTATCTTCACGTTTGCTGTTATCGCACATGGGTGGATCCGCCATAAATTACTACCTTTAGCGCACCTAGGCGTTACGCTGTTGCCTGGAGAATGCCATCTATCTGAACGCCTACATCGAAGCAACTATATGATATACTGGAGACCCCCTCTGGCATATTCAACTTGGACTTGGTAGCTGGGACCCATTAGCAACATTGAATACTTTGCTTAGCCAGCAAACATGCCAACTCTGCTATAACCAATTGCACTTATAAACCCAAGTTGTGAGAGCTGTGACAACGAGTTAGTAGCTACTTTTCAGCACTTTTCGTACTTTTCGTACTTTTCAGCAGGAATACGAAGTGTGTGCTTTTGTGCCTGTGGCAGCACATTACGGATCCGCGAAATGCGTTTTTGAGCTCCACAGAGAGCCATGCAACAGTTTCAATTCGTCAGTACCGGTTTCCCAAATCCCTTTTCCGATATGTTCTCACGGCGTCTACCGAAAGATTGTGCGTTGCTGCCTTTCAAGTATCCAGCTCGTATATATGTGTCAGGCGCACGTTCGAAGCGGCAAGATTGAATCAGCGAGCATGAGGGCTTAGATAGAACACGGCGTAGTTCGTCCTGAAAATACATACGGCCGTGACCTGACTGCCATCACTGCTAGGGCTTGTGCTGCAATTCTCAAAGCACTTGGTACCACGGATGGTGCAACTGGCAGGGGCGTAGATCAGGCTGATTGAGACAGATGGTATGCGCATATGTTCATCTTCCTTTGTTCATATGTTCATATTCCTATGCCCATATTACTTCTTTTATGTATGGCTGGTTTTTCATGTGTGTACGCGGGTGATCGGCGCTTTGTCAGGCTTTCTGTGCCTTCACGCCGATCCTATAGGCAATTATGAATCAGAAAAAAAAAGATTAAAAAGACTGATGGTGAGGACTTTACTATTCACGTCGTCCGAGGATTCTATTGCCTCACAGTAGGCATATATTCCAAGAGTTGAATCTACATCATTTATGTGTTCAGGTCCACTTTCTAAACGTTCCCTCGTCGTCTTTTTGGGCAAGCGTTTCCATCATTGTGTAACTTCAGATATGTATAAAACGCGCAGCACTCGAAGGCATCACTGGACATGGTGAGTAATCTGAGGCGTCTTCTTATTCCTTGCGATATAAATTGTTTATATGGCGCTGTCGTTTCGAGTAAAAATTTCATTTTGTCGCACGAAATGCGAATCTCGTAGTAAGCAGCATTATAGTACGGGGGAATGCTAACATGAGAGGAAGTGATTCAGCGTCAGTGATTCTGGGTCGCGGTCTTGCAACACGAATACGTGAAGCCTAGCGTTAGCATTAAAACAGAGAAAAGCGAAAGCACCGATAGCTATACGGTGCATGCTCCCCAATAAACTTCATTTCTGGAATGCTTGAGTTGTGCTTAAATGTCACTGCTCCGACGCGCGCTCCTTCAAAACTGTTGAACTTGCTGGTTTGATGCTGGCTGGCGTGGCCCGCATTCAGACGGAAACACAATGCAGAAAGGCTTCTGCAGACTGCATTGAGAACCGGTTAAAAAAAAGATCACGTGGTTGAAGTCACTATGACATTCCGCACTAGCTTCTGACCACCTACGGCACGGCAATCTTCACTGTCGGATCACGGTTTTTGCGCGTAGTACCCCAGCCTATATGAAGCCAAAATTATCGTTTTCATCAAACCGCGGCTGAACTAGCGTACCGCATGGGCTGTTAATGATATTTTTGTATCTGCATTGTCATTTTCGCCCAGATATGGATGTATGGATGGATTATCTATCTATCTATCTATCTATCTATCTATCTATCTATCTATCTATCTATCTATCTATCTATCTATCTATCTATCTATCTATCTATCTATCTATCTATCTATCTATCTATCTATCTATCTATCTATCTATCTATCTATCTATCTATCTATCTATCTATCTATCTATCTATCTATCTATCTATCTATCTATCTATCTATCTATCTATCTATCTATCTATCTATCTATCTATCTATCTATCTATCTATCTATCTATCTATCTATCTATCTATCTATCTATCTATCTATCTATCTATCTATCTATCTATCTATCTATCTATCTATCTATCTATCTATCTATCTATCTATCTATCTCAGTGGAAATTACAATGCAGATGGATGGACGGACAGACGGAAGCTCGGGAAGCACCAACTACGATTGTTGTCCCTTGATATACTAGAACGTCATCGAATTGAGATTTATTGAGATAATGGTGCCGACTCTGTGACAACAGCCTCCATTAATAGACTCTACATGATATTATTTAAAAATTATCATAATTTAGCTAACACCATCCATAATTTATCAACGCTAGCCAACACTACGCAGTGAAAACAATGCATATACTGCACGAGTGAGTACGGCAAGCAAGGCTATTAAGGTTCACCGTTCACGACTTACTCGCAAATCCTGGAGATCGAGGTACTCTGAGGCATGACCTCACGCACAATAACGCGAGCCTTCATTGTACCAGTGATAACATTCAGAGCCGGCATGCGCTTGTTTCCCCGCACTTCGATCGCCTAATGTTTAAGCGTGCGCCAATGCGAGACGAGCCCACATCGCTAGTTTTGTCACGCGTATCTCGAGCCGGAACTCAGTCAGAACTTCGCCTTTGCTTGGAAGAAGTTCTGACGAGAGACTTCCTGTGCTCCAACTTCAAGGGCAACGGCACTGCATATTTCGAATTCCGCTGAATACTTCCTTGGCGAAAACATGCGCACTGCTGTTTGTGTTTACTATAGTGCTACTGAAAACTCGTGGGATCCTTCTCGCGTCTCTCCTTGCTGAGTGTTTGCGAAATGCTTGTGCAGAGTTTGTGCAATAAATGCGCCAGGGTGCAAGTCACGCACTGCTGCTATTTGGCTGAACTTGTTGTCTTTTTTCTTTTGCTTACGCTGAGTACACACGACGGGGCGTTAAGTATTCCCAAGCTTCCTTTACTGAGCTTGTAAACGAAAAAATGAAAAGAAAACCATACAAACAGAGTTAATGAACAGGTGCATATGCGGGTATCTGAATTAGTTGAAAAGGTCTCACACGACCTTGCCGCACTGACATGCGGAAGTAGAAAAAAAACATGTAAACTGAAAAAAAAATTAAAAAAACCTTTGCAGAAGAGAACTTGAGCGCTAGCGAAGACTTCCAAGGGAGTATTCGAACGAAGATTTTGTTTGAGCTAGTTGATTATACATAGTGCCAAGCGCGCTACTTTTGTAACTAGTGCGTTACACGCGTAGCCGCTGCCTTGCGCAAACCGCGCCCTAAAGTCTACGAACCTTCCAGATTATTCTAGAATCTTCTTATAGGCTTGAGCTCGAAAACGCGAACAGTTGAGATTATTCTGTAATTAACGCGGCCACCAGCGATAAGGCTCGAATGTTCAACGCTGCATGTGTAAATGCCGACGCGCCTTACTACAAATCAGATTATCGACGGCCGACGCTCTGTTCGCCGCTATCAGTGTACAGTGTGTATTGCTGTAGTTTGACTTTCCGTTTCCCGGCCACAAGTTCGGCCACATAGTTTTCTCTTGGAGACGCCGACTGCTGCCTTCGTCGACGTCACGACCCCGTGACAATAGTATGCGAATATCTAGGTATGAAGAGGACGAACACTAACACTGTCACCTGCCCTGTACACGGTGTTATTTGTTGTCGCCTTCGCGCCTACATATGTGCATTGGCAAGAAAAAAGAAACGCCAGGTCTGCGCGGAACACGCAGCACAGGCACAGCGAAAGCTGGAAAAGCGGCCTTGCTGGAGCCCCTTGTAAACACTCTTGGGGCAACTACTACAAGTACCCTTGCAAGGTACGCCATAAGTTATCATAATTCTTGCGAAGTAGGGATGCACACACTATGCCATTGTTCACCATTCTGCGGAGAAGCGACGTGCCCGCTACACATCTGTAGGGCATTATGTGCACTTTGTTGATCCTGTGTCTGATGATGATGAAGAAATATGGCTGATCCATTTGTAATGGGCGGGAAGCTTTAAACCACCCACTCGTTGCATAGTTCACATTGCTTGACGCGTGGTTGTTATTTTACACTTCTACCACGCTATATATTGCATCTGCTAACGCGATTATTTGCCCGACATGACGCCTGTGCAGGGTCTTTTTTCAAAGGAGGTTCAACCGGCGTGGCTCTGTGCTAGAATGCTCGACTGCCGTGCAGAGGGCCAGGTTCTAATCCCGCTTGGTCCTGGATATTTGTTTACCCGCTATACAAGAGAGCGCTTATACGGACACCGGTGGTGGCAGCGGCGGCGGACAACTACGCCACCAAAATCGGCTGTTGTTGTGATCTCATGACCGCTTTCGCTGTAAAAACTTATTAACCATGGCAATACATAACTTAAGCGACTAGCATCAGACCTGCGCATGGCATGCTATAGGTGAGCGTTACGAAAGAAAGACATATACGTAATAAATTAAAGCCTTTGGCTAACATAACGTCACGAGACTTTCACGGATAGCAACAAAAAAACCGAGGTCTTTAATTAAACCAGTACTAATGAAGTTTTACATCTTGTGCCTTCAGTTGCAGTAAGTAGCTAACGACTCACTTATCACGGCTGGAGACCTTCGTTTGTTTGAGCGTGAGAAAGTTAGTTATTCGGTGACTTTTTTTTCCAGCGCCTAGTCGCAGTTTTGACTTTTAGAGAGCACCTGAGGTGGGACTTGGTCCGGTTTATTTGTAAAGAGCTGGTCCCTTGAATACGCAAACAGTAACGCACGCCATCGTGTGCTCGTGATACCCGAGGTGACAACTATATAAGAACAAACACAACCACACACACGAGAGCGTTCCACTCAGAGTCGCTCGGACAGGCCAGTACATCGCAGGAAGCTTAAAAGCTTGTACGGCCTTAAGCGATTTTAAGTCTGGACGATGGCGCAGTATTCGTTCCTCTGGCAGATGCTGGTCGTCTGACTTATTGAGAGCTTTATGAGACATTGTCCCTGTGTGCAGTCGCACAGAAGATGTCGAATCGTTTCGTCGTCGCCGCAGTGTTCACAGGCGGTAGAGTCGGCCATCCTTATGCGAAACGCTTACGCACGGGTGAACGCGACGCCCAACCACAACCTACGCAGAACGCTAGCGTCACCTCGGCGGAGTCTTGGTGGAAGTCGAAGGCTTAACTTTGGATCAATTGAGTGTAATCGCGCAAGCGTGAAATGCGGCTAATCCTAATGTGACGTTGTGCATTGGCGAGCGAGCACGCGGAGGCTTCCGAGCAGCGTGTTTCCTGGAAAGCGTATACGCAAGGAGCATGGAAGCCAACACAAACTCGTGACGTAGGTGGTTTTCGGTTCTTTAGATTCAAACCAAATCGATATCGATGTTGCGAGGTGCTCTATCCTGTGTACAGTTATGAAGCACACGTTTTAAAATTCATTTAAGTTGTTTTATAGGCGTAATAGCCATCGTTATTCTGTAGATTGTATGTGTGTCCACGCAAATCCATTTCAGAAGTTATCTCGTCTTCAAAATTTTTTCCATTACTTTAAATGTGGTAAGAGGCCAGAAGAGTATGAAAGACTGATGCGAATGTAAAGCAATGTTCAAGACTAGAACGGCATAATGTTGAACAAGTTGAAAGGGACTCATCGTAGAAGAAAAGCAACGTGTGAGGACACAGATGCAGAAGAACAGAAGCACACAACACAAACGTGTTTGTTTAGTTTGTTTCTGTTTACTGCTTTCCACAATACAGTGCAAGATGTTTCTACTTAAGCTGTTAGGCTCGGTATTAGGAAAAAAAACATAAAAACGTCTTCTTGACAAGAACCCAGAAAGGAACATGACAATAATAAGCGTGCGCAGCGTTCATTTGTGCACGTGTGCATTGGCTATAAAGCAGAGGGAAATGGGGCATTTTCAAGAAAGAATGAAAGACGAGTGTACGACCAATCAGCAAGGTTCACGCTCTTGTAGAAGACTTCACGGTCTTATTTCTTGGTCTCGGCTGATTGTGGAGCGAGTGGGGAAGAACATGGTGTCTCATGTGGCACGTAGTGAGCACAGCCAGCAGGCGTTTCTGTTCCTGAAAAAGCTGTTTACATGTAAATAACTTCCTCCCCTGCTCGCGCATATTCTCATTCTGAGATCCACTAGATTTTCTGAACGACTCTGTTTTGAAACGCTTTCTACGTATGCACTTGCGAGTTTTTTTTTCTGAATATTTTATCTCGCTCTCTCCTCTTTCCGACTCCTGTTTAACCGCCCCTTACCGAAATACAAAAAAAAAGAAAAAAAAGACGAGTTATCATTATGGAAGGACTCGAGACTGAACACAAAAGGGCGTCACTCGCAATTAACTTTATTCTGAGAAAAACAGTGACGTATATAGCCGTAGTAGTAACTATGCGCAAAACACATCGCCTCACACGTTCGTTAAAATGCACTGGATAATGGGAAGCGCAAGAACCCTTTAATCCAGAAAAAGTCGAGAGAAACTAAACTCACCGCCATGTAGAACAACAGACGTGTCACTTACAGAAATTTTTTTCTTAGTTTTAATGCAATGCTTCCATGATTTCACGCACAAGGGTGTCTTAACTCTTACCAAGAGCGGAAACACTGGAAAACCCAGGCTCACGCAAGCACGAACCGCAATGCACAGGCAAATGCGCTGAAAGTTTATTTTAATCGAAAGTTCATAATCCCAAACTCTGTCGTTTATACACCGGGCTGTTTGGCCACTGTCATTCTTTGTTAGTTACGCGTTTTTTTCTATATCAGTAAGCGTATACTAACTAGCCCCACAAAAAGTTTTACTGAATTAAACACCCCTGTGCAGGCTAGCGAAACCAGTCACTAGTACCAGGTGAACCTCCCTTACTTTTGTTTTCATCTCTCTCTCTCTCTCTCTCATTCTGTACAACTGTGCTTTCTCACTGCCGCGTTGAATTTTCGGTGCTATTACAGATTTTTAGATTCTCCATACACTTTTTGACGTTACCATGTTACCGGAATACCGCATTACTGCTGTACCCTGACGTCACGACACGGTATGAGCTCCTCGTCACGTGCTCGCGCAAGATATCGTGACGTTTCCACGGCCGCTCCGCTGCGTGGCTCTGTTAATGACGCACATGCGACCATTTTGTATGTTTTGGTGCCTGACGTCATGACATCTAGCCATACTGGACCGTGAAGTCACCAGAACTGATACTGTAGCCTGACGTTACGCTGGTGTCGATGTCAGGGAGTGCTCCATGCGAAAATTGAGTTTAATATCAAAATAAGATATCTTACCAGCATTCACTGAGCTTCACACTTGCTGAGAGCCGTCTATGTTACAGGCAGTTTGTGTGACGGAGTAAATTCAGCTTCTAAAATTGGTGCCACTACCTCTTTGAAAAACGGCTATTCGATACTTTTGAATAGCGTTTATGTATACCCTCTCGGTGTCACAATGAGTGGACCGTGACTCCTTGGTACAACAAAACTAACAGCCTATCAGCGTACTGGTGCAAACTTTGCGCAAACTTTTCATTAAGAGGCCCCAATAGGCATTGTCCTCAAACCACGGATAGGAGACCCCTATATAAATGCCTGGCCATAACACGGAACCTTTGAAAGTGGTGCCTGTAATGACGAACCAAGATTCCGGAACCGGGACGCAGCGCGTAAGCAGTCATGCATGCTAATCTGCTTTGCGCCCATACGCATTAGCGTGCTCTTCACCGCACGGCTTAACTCGCTTCACGGATATTTGCGCCAGAATGCAGTTTTCTCGCAAGAACGCCTCTCGCTAAGAGCTTGTATTGAATGAGGATGGCACAGAAGAGCGCCTCCCGATGAGCAAGCGTGTATTCTTCCCCCGAAGCAATTACGTCACTGTTTTGGACTGGTCAATTCTTTGTACTTCACGGCAGAGAAAAAAAAAAGAGGAAACCTACTTCTTGAGCGTAACCGCTGCAGCGCCGACCGATGCTTGTTATAATATCTGAGGTTAATATTAAATCCTGGAGCTTTACGCGTCAAAAGCAGGAGCTTAATGAGGCACACTTAAGGTGTAAAAAAAATTCTGGAGTGGAAATGGTCCCTAAAGGGAAGCCGCCATCTTACCAGGGGCATGATAAAACGTTAAACGAAACGTGCAGCGAAAAAAAGAGTTTTAGACACTCGCCCTAAGAGCTTAAGACGGCAAATTTTTGCGTCCTTGCGTTGCTTATTTCCTAAAGATGCCTCAAAGTCCCGTCAAGTTTTATTGGCAAGTCATGAATATTAATTTCGATATGTTACTCTCGTCGGATCTAACAACGATCTCATATATGTTTGCCTATTTTATAATTAACCTAACGTTTACATTAAGAGAGCGAAATAACTTAACCTCATGCGGGCATCGACCGGCTATCCAAGGTGGTCGAAATTACCCGGGGCCCTCCACTGCGGCGTCCCTTATAGCTTGAGTCACTTTACGTCATCAACCCCGTAAACGAACCTACAGACTTTTGCTAGTCAACAATTTCTTTCTTTCTTTCTTTCTTTCTTTCTTTCTTTCTTTCTTTCTTTCTTTCTTTCTTTCTTTCTTTCTTTCTTTCTTTCTTTCTTTCTTTCTTTCTTTCTTTCTTTCTTTCTTTCTTTCTTTCTTTCTTTCTTTTTTTCAATCTTTCTTTCTTTCTTTCTTTCTTTCTTTCTTTCTTTCATAAGAATTCTTGTCAGAAGAACATGAAGGGCGCTGACTAAAAATGAAGTAAAAAGCCACAAAAAAGAGTTACCTAAAAAGAAACAAAACATGGGCCCAAGCGTTCGTAATTCGCTTCTGCCTGTCTGCTCGCTCCCGCTGCTATTCATCAGCTTACATGATAATTACCAAACAAGCGCACATCGCAACGTTGCTGACTCAAAGGCTTCTTCGTGGGCTAGGCTTCCGCATGGAAATCCAGTCAGTCGCCTTTGGTGTTTCTTAACAACGCTTATCATGCTATGCATACTTCTCTTTCCTGTGACGTGACTCTCTCATCTTTACACTGAAAGCCTTCAGAGAAAATGACTTCAGTCAAAAGCAGAGGCCTCTGCTGCGTATATTATCATCATGTTTTTTTTTGCAATGAGGCGTAATTTCTTTCGTATATAATACACACACGCACACGCATACACATGCATACACACACACGCATACACACACACGCATACACACACACGCATACACACACACGCATACACACACACACATACACACACATACACACACATACACACATACACATACACACACACATACGCATACACACATACACATACACACATGAACATACACATACACACACACACACATACACACATGTATATTTTGTGTGTGTGTGTGTGTACACACACACACAAAATATACAAAAGGTTCTAAAGTGATGTCGGGGTTCGATTATACGCGAACTTCGGTGCTCAAGTAGTCTTCCCGGCACTACTTTGCGGTAATCCAAAAGAGGTGGCTTCGCAGCACTACACGGGTATTTTTTTTAACCCGCAGGTTGTGCCTAGAAGTGCGGGTTATACGCAGGGGTGGGTTATAAGCGAGAAAATGCGTTATCGTTGAGCTACAGGGCATCACAAGAGAAGCAAATGCTGTTTGTTCCCAATAACATTCGTTAAAGCGGCAGTGCTTACAAAAGCACAATTTACTAACCATTATGGTGATCTGCTGTCCTTCCAGATGTCGGGCGTCTGGAGACTTTGCTGATGTTTCGTTAGTCCTGACAGTAAATGCGTTAGCGTGGCTGTTAGTTGTTATGGTAATATGTTGGTAATTAAATTTACTAGTGACAAGGGCGCCTTGTTCGTATTACTCTGTTTCCCAGTGCGTAAATTGTCTCGCTGCATGATTCTGTTTCGAGCTGGAGCCATTCTAATTCTGACTTTTCTCTGACAGCATGACAATTTTCAGGTTGCTTCGTTGATCAATTTCTCAAATTGGCTGTGGGGACTAGAATTTGCTGTGATGACTAAAAGTTTCAAGGAATACTGCAACACTTTCTGCAGCATCTGTAGTACCTGAAAGGAAAAGCCTGCTTCACCCTTGGTAATAGATTGATCGCACTGACGTCACTGAAACAGCCACGTTGGAGCACCGACGTGGCGGAACGTGAACTTTGCGTTGTCACGTTTTTGTTATCATTACATTGCATGCTGGTTCCTTCGTTATTCATCTACAGAGGCCCCATAACGTTCCAGCGACGTCGTTAGGAAGGAAGGAACACAAAAAGGGAGAAGGCAGGGAGGTTAACCAGACAGCAGTCCGGTTGGCTACCCTACGCCGGGGGAAAGGGAAGGGGAGTGGAAAGATGGGAGAGACAAAGAGAGAGAGGGGGAGCGAGAAAAAAAAGGAAAGGATCAATAAATGAGCTGACACGTATGTGGCGGTGGCACTGTACAACAGTCATAGGCGTTCACAAAGGCCCGTAGTCCTTAAGAAGCACAAAAGTACTTTAACTGCCTTGTGGGCCGCCGAGCGATGGGGACGGTGCTCCAGCAGCATCTGCACGGAGAGCGGTCGATCGTCCAATCGTCGCATCGCGTCAGAAAGAGTTCGTCGTTCAGAGGCAAATCGAGGGCAGCGGCATAGCAGATGATCAATGTCTTCCTCAGTACTGCAGACCTCGCATGCTGCACTGTCGTTAGCGCGTGACGTCGTTAGCGCACTGAAGCAGGTTAAGCGCCGCGTGATTGTATTGCCTTGACGTCATCTAAGCCACCATGTTGTGCGTCCATGACGTCACGTGCAAGCTATCAATTTATACAATCGGGGGACCGGACTTCTCGCAACTAAATATAATGAGCAGCAGTGAGCTCATTACATTACCCTGAAGTTCTGAATCAATCGCGTTACTTCTCATCCCTCCTTCCCTGAAGCTAATATTTGGGCTGACAGATAATTTATTATCGTTAGCTTGAGGACACATACAGGCATATGCAAAGAGGAAACGTAGGGAGGGAACAGTCCAATGACTACCACTGAGATAGGAAGCACACTACAGATATTGACAGACCCTTTAGCAAACGCTAAGGAGAGCCTGTGTTCTCGCGTTTGATTGACTCCTAATTCACACCTTCATAATCATCATCATCATCATCATCCTGTCTATGCCCAATGCAGGGCAAAGGCCTCTCCCATGTTCCGCCAATAAACCCGGTCCTGTGCTTTCTGCTGCCACGTTATACCTACAAACTTCTTAATCTCATCTACCCACCTAATTTTCTGTCTCACGTGGGAGGCCAAGATCTCCACACGGGACCTAGACGACCAACGAGGACTCGTCGCCAGGGCCCGGGAGGCGATCATGGCCAGAGGATTCCTAGACTAAGGGACCCTCCCACCTAGAGTGACCCCAAGCTTAAGAGCTAGGGGACACTGTTTTGGCAAATTAAAAGTTTATTTCATCATCATCATCACCCCTCACTACGTGCCACATGAATACACCAATTCATACCTTATAGATCTTCAATTAGCTTTAACTTTCGCGCCAACCTCAATCACATTATCTGGGCAGTCGCGCACTATTAATCACAGCACCAACCCTACATTTAAGAGAACCACGTTCGAGCTGTGGGAAGCTATGCTGCTCAGCGCGTGCACGGAGGACCAAGTCTGGGCAGTCCGGCTGGCCGAAGACGCCGCCAAGACTCAAGGTTTGGCCTCCGCCTGAGAATGGGGGGCTCCGATACGGCTAGTCTCCCGGCCCCCGTCTCCCTTGGCCCCAACAAGGACAAAAAAAATTCGGCAGATCCCACGCACTGTGGGAATCGATGTATTGCGAAGCAGCCAGCAAAGAGCTGCATACATCCCAATGCCAATGAGCTTGCCCATACCCGCGCACGCGAACTGTCCCACCGTGACGGGCAATCGGCATCTAATTTTGGGGATGGCATCCGGCAGCTTGATTCTCTCCTCACCTTTAATGAGATCTGCAAACATTATCAATTGGCCACCCGCAACTCTCGAGGACCCAGTCAGTCACATTAAGAATGCTGCAAACGGGTACTTACCCGTCGCCTTTAGTGTACAGCAAATTTATTGACAGCATAAAGCCGCACTGCCTTCATTGCGATGAGAGACGATGCACGTTAGCCCACATGCTCTGGCAATGCACGGCGCTGCGCGATTGCGAGAATCTCAGCACAGAGGACGCCTGGAGGACGGCAATCACCAGCTCGGACCGGGAGGTCCAAATCCGGGCTGTCCAGAGGGCCCGCAATTTGGCGGAGGGGCTCGCTCTTCCTGTCCCCACGTGGGCGCGGCCCGCAGCCGACCCTCCCTCTTGAGGGGAATCGGCTCCTCAGGACAATTTATAAATAAAGTTCATTGACTGACTGACTGATCGCCTTGTTTGTCTTTGAGCCAAATGAAATAATTCATGCCATGGCATCTAGTCCAACATATATCGCATGTTTGCCATGCACGCATGCATGAACAATCTAGTATACACCATGCCAATGAAACGCATATTCCGGTATATACAATGCATGACCTGTCGCTTATGTTCATCACGCACTCGTGTTGTGCCATACCAGTTTTGGTATATATCCAGTTAACAAAACGGCCAGAAGCACACCATGACAGTGGCATGTAAATCATACCGTACATGACATGCATAACATGATTCACATGTTAAGACCTCTCATTTATGTTCGTCATACAGTCACATCGCGCAATATAAATTTTGGTGTATATCAAACGAGCGAAATGGCCGCGAGTGCACCACGAGTATGGCATGTAAATCATGCCATACATGACATGCATGTCATGATTTTCATGTTAACACCTTTCATTTACGTTCGGCATACAGTCGCTTCGCGCAATACCAATTTTGGTGTATATCAAGCTAGCGAAACGGCCGCGAATGCACCATGAGCGCGGCATGTAAATCATGACATGCATGACGTCATGTCGCGGTTTTCATGTTACCACCTGTCATTCATGTTCGTCATACAGCCGCGTCGCCCAATACCAATTTTGGTATATATATCAAGCTAGGAAAACGGCCGCGAATGTATCATGAGTGTGGCTTGCAAATCATGTCGTACATGACCTGCATGTCATGTTTCCATGTTACCACCTCTCATTTACGTTCGTCATGCAGTCGCGTCGCGCAATACCAATTTTGGTGTATATCATGCAAGTGAAACGGCCACGAATGCGCCATGGCCATGGCATGTAAATTATGTCGCACATGTCATGCATGCCATGATATTCATGTTACCATGTCTCATTTACGTTCGTCATACGGTCGTGTCGCGCAATACCGAATTTGGTGTATATCATGCAAGCGATACGGCCGCAAGTGCACCATGAGCGAGGCATGTAAATCATGACATACCTGTCATAGATGTCATGGTTTTCATGCCAGCACCTGTTATTCATGTTCTTCATACAGTCACATAGCACAATACCAATTTTGGTGGATATCAAGCAAGCAAAACGGCCACGAGTGCGCCATGAGCATGACATGTAAATCATGTCGTACATGTCATGATTTTCATGTTACCACGTCTCATTTCCGTTCGTCATACAGTCGCTGTGCGCAATACCAATTCTGGTGTACATCAAGCTAACGAAGCGGCCTCATGAATGCATCATGAGCGTGGCATGTAAATCATAACTACATGACATGCATGTCATGGTTTTCATCTTGCCAACTGTTATTCATGTTCTTCATACAGTCACTTCGCGCAATACCAATTTTGGTGTATATCAATCTACTGAAACGGCCGCTAGTGCACCATGAGCGTGGCATGTAAATCAGGTTGTGCATGTCTTGCACGTCATGATTTTCATGTTACCACCTCTCACTTACGTTCGTCATACGGTCGTGTCGCGCAATACCAATTTTGGTGTATATCATGCAAGCGAAACGGCCGCAAATGCACCATGAGCGTGGCATGTAAATCATGACATACATGTCATGGATGTCATGGTTTTCATGCTACGACCTGTTAGTTATGTTCTTCATACAGTCACATAGCACAATACCAATTTTGGTGTATATCAATCCAGCGAAACGACCGCGAGTGCGCCATGAGCGTGGCATGTAAATCATGTCATACATGACATGCATGTCATGATTTTCATGTTATCACATGTCAGTTATGTTCGTCATACAGAAATGTCTCGTCATACCAGTTTTCGTATATATCCCTTCATTTAAACGGCCGCGAGCGCCCAGAGACCATGTCATGTAAATCATGCTGCACATGACATGCGCGTCATGATTTGCATATTAGGACCAGTCATTATGTTCGTCATGAATTCTTGGCCCGCCGTACCAATTTTGGTGTATATGAAATTAACGGAACGGCCGCAAGAGCCTAAGGTCGTGGAATGTAAATCATGCTGTTCATGACATGCGTGTCATGATTTTCATGATATGACCCGTCATTTATGTTCGTAATAAGGCCATGTTATGACACACCAATTTTGGTATACATCCGACTAACGAAACGGCCAGGAGAGCACAAAGTCGTAGGCGGATAGATAGATAGATAGATAGATAGATAGATAGATAGATAGATAGATAGATAGATAGATAGATAGATAGATAGATAGATAGATAGATAGATAGATAGATAGATAGATAGATAGATAGATAGATAGATAGATAGATAGATAGATAGATAGATAGATAGATAGATAGATAGATAGATAGATAGATAGATAGATAGATAGATAGATAGATAGATAGATAGATAGATAGATAGATAGATAGATAGATAGATGGAAATGGATGGACGGATGGGATGGATGGGATGGGATGGATGGATGGGATGGATGGATGGATGGGATGGGATGGGATGGGATGGGATGGATGGATGGATGGATACGCTCAAAGTTCGCTAAGAAATGCTTCGCATTTAAAATAAAATTTGGTCTCTCTCATGTATTCACATTCAGTTTACAGTAATTCACCTTTGACTTCCTTTGGTTCACTAAATTCACATTTCACTCACCTTATGCTATTTAAGGGCGTTTCTAATCATTCGGCATACACTTGTTACATTAATTCACTTTAATTAACATTTTATTCACCTTTACTACACATTCTTATCGCACGCGACTTGTGATACCATTTGTGAAATCAACGCCGGACGCCGAATTTTGTTTACTCATGAGCCTTGCAAGGCTTTCACCTTGATAGAAATACAAAATCAACGAAAATCACAATGTTTTACCCTGAGCTCGTATAATTTCATATTTGTTACGGACGATAGAGGGCGAAAGTTGCTGGCCAAAAATTTCCTTTCGAAATTCTGAACATGCCTGTATATCATCGCATAAATGCTTGCATAAATGCATAAATGCATAAATGCATAAACATTATATGGTATATATATAAACGAACGAAGCTCTCACACCATGAAAAGAAAGCTAGTGTGCTTTAGCGTTCGGTGTTTTCGATGTAAAGCCTAAGAAAGAACACATCACTCAAGAAGAGAAAACACGGGGAGCAAATAGACCCTACGCTACCGCGTTTGGAATGCTTAATGATGCGATTGGACCGTTATGTTTTTGCACGCTCACCTGTTTCGTTCAAGCTCACACAAGCTCGTAGCGTCATATAAGTTACTGGATTTCTCTTTCTGCTTATGTGCGTTCATCCTAGCGTTTGTAAAAATGTGCTGAGAAAGAAAAGTTCGACGTCGTCATTATTTATTCGAAAAAAAGGCGTAAGCGCTTTTAGATATTTTCAACGCTGGTACAAAAGAGGCTGAAACAATAACAAAAAGAAAGCTAGGAAAGAAAACAGCAAACCCACAGAAATCGCTTAGCTTACGCCCAATTCAAAGGTTAAAAGTCAATGCAGTGACATTTCATTCGAAAAGTGCTGACTCGTTTGGTAGTAAGAAATAATGATACGAGATATCTGCGAACGCTGCGTTCGCTTCCACGCAGAAACTGTACACACAGCTGTTGTGAGAGTGTCTTTGTTGATCCTGACCTGAAATGGTTGACCGTAAACCGGAATTTTTTCAGTGACCCACCTGAGCCGATATTCTGTAGCAGTGCACTTTTTTTTTTTTTTTTTTGCAGGGAAGATGTTTCAGCCGGCCGTAAAAACTTTGGTGTGTACAAAAGCCCCTCGGAGCGCCTCACGTTGCCTAGCAACCGCCAATGCCACAGCTGCGGCTCACCTGCTCCGCGAGACCGGCATGCGCTCTCTTCCTCGTCTTCTTCATAATCTGCTTCGCTGTCAAAACACGGGCCGCCGATTGCTCCGGCGCGGGTGTTGGGTGAGTCAACGAGTACACAGAGAGAAAAAGAAAAAAAATAGAGAGAGAAATAAATAAAGAAAGAGAAATTCTACAGAAAAAGTTTATTCGCAAGGCGAGATTCGCACCCGCGTGCCCACAATCCGAAGCGAGAGTCATAACCACTCGGCTATCCAGGCACGTAGCAGAGCATAGCATAGCCTTTTATAGTATAGTGTAGCAAGGGGGTGGGAAAGGGATTTGAAGGTGAGGAGCAGGGGAGAGAGTAAATCATAGCATAGAAAGAAGGAGAGAAGTTGTGAGAACGACAGACACGAATAAAAAGAAAGAGAGCGAGAATCAGAGAGAAAGAAAGATATGGAGAGAGATAGAAAGTGAAGCGACAAATACAGACAGAGAGAAAGAAAGATATGATGACCAAGAAAGAGAAAGTAATACAGAGAGAGAAGAGAGAAAAACAAAGAAATGGAGGACTAATAAAGAAAGAGAAAATTACCAAAACTTGGCAGAACAGCAACAGCCAGGACTCTACCTATAGACCTTGTCAACGAAGGCTCCCTGGGAGCCGCCATAAGCCTCTCTGGGTTGTTGTTAACATGCGTGACCCCCCAAAATGCACTGCCGAGGCTGTGACGTCAGCTTTTGTACTCTAGTGCAACAGCCCAGAAAGGTGGGGAGCCTTCTCTCCGTTAAAAAGGTGTATAGGTGCCCATCAGCACCGCTGTCTCTTTAGCATTGCACCTCCAGTGCAAGCTACACTAACTCTTTATCTTATGTGAATGCATTTTCATTTCTTTCATGCTTGGACAGGGGTCAGACCAATGGTCTGCTTCCGTTATCAGCGGGATCAGCTCACCGTGAGTGATGGACGATAAAAGTAACGTTGTATTCTTTGCGGTGCTGAGCAGGACTAAATTTAGTCAAATACATTTCCGGGTAACAGATACACGTGCTTGTTTTGTCGGCAAACAAGAGCTATCGAATGAGCTTCTTCACTGCCTTCCATCGCCTGATCGCAAGGAATGCGTCCAAGCAGGGCCGACCGGGAGGTTTGTACGGAAGGACATTGGATTGCGTGGACGAGCACATAGGTGACAGGGAACATAATTGAGTGCGAGATCGCAGAGCTCGTTTTGGCTGTCGCGTCGCGTGGTAATTGTACCAGTGTCGCATGCGGGTTGGCAGAAAGAATGTCTCGCGTAGCAGCGGCCATGGCAACCAGTATGGGACTTTGCAATGGAAGAGATGGTCCCAATGCTTTTGTAACCATTCGCCTCAGTGTATGTGGAGCGCATCTATATATCGCAAAGTGGACGGTGGTGTTGTGAGGCTGATGTCACCGTCGTGTTAGCTGTCGGCAACGGTTGTTTTGCGATGCGTGAAATTGCGTGCCATAGTCGGAGCAAAGCGTAGACTGTGTTTAATTTCGTTCCATAGGTGAGCCGGATTGCCCCGACCATGAGTGGAGAATGAGAAGGAGGAAGCAAAGAAGGAAAAGAAGGAAGTTCAATCAGACGCTCGTCTGGTTCCCTACTCTACACTGGGATGAAGAAATGAAAGCATTAAAGGAAAGAAAGAAGAGAGAAGAAGGCACTGTAAGGGTACATGTGCGCCTGTCCACTACACGCCTACAAGCGATTGATTAACCCGGTTCATTAAAAAAAAAAAACAGCATAAATGCCCACGTCGATCTGCAGGCCTCGATTGCATTGGGCCACGATCCGAGTATCTTCACTTCTGAAAACGGTCTGTCATCTAGTTTTTCAGCGCACTGAGTAGAACGTACGTTCACGAAAGCGTACTCGTTTCGCATAGGAATGGCAGACACCTCCGCATGTGACTCGTGCAACAGTGACGAAGCAATAGAGCACATGCTGTGTTTTTGTGATTGCTTTGTGACCGAACGCAGTCACCATGAATGGAATCCGTGGGTCGGTGGCGTTGTGCTTGGATATGCGTGCATTTGCATATGCCACGCAAACTTCGTGCACTCTAACTCACTCTAAGGTTAAAAAAAGAACTAAAACTGTGACTCAGAGAACACCGCATCTATGACACATGCTAATGCATCTACGGTAAAATAGGGCGAAGTAGCAGTGTGTCAGAAGCTGGAAGGAGGATAGTCAAGGCCACAAGTAGTTTGCAAATTTAATTTTCGTGCTCTGAAACGCAGTTTAGGGTTTCAAGCGCTGAACTGTGTAACAAAAGTCGTGCGAAAGTCTGGCTAGTGTTTTTGTGTCTGAGTATTTTTAAACCACAAAGAGCGGAAGGCGTTATTTCGCGTCTTAAAGGAAAGATGTAAAAAAACATCTTCCTCTTCTTCTTGAATGCATGTTGCAGAGTAAGTGATAGGCGGCCCCGAGACACACAAGTCGTGAAAGGCGAGAAGCCGTCTTGTGCAAAGCAGACATACTGCGTGCCTAAGCAGCGTACGGTATTCTTATGCGAGCGATAAAAAATTTTTAGAATGACAGAAAATCGAAATTACTACAAGTACTTTCCTTTCCAGCCTTCATTTCCTCCTCTCACTTCGTACACAAATTGCATGCAAACAGCCAGACGAAACTGAAAAAATTTATAACTTCGCTAAGGACAAAACACCAGAAACGAAGTGGACAGGGCATTTATAAATTTTTTCAATTATGTCTTACCAACTAGCCCCCCAACGTACGCTTCTCGAGCCAGACGAAGACGCTCTAAACCACCCTCTTTCAATGAAGAGTTCCTTTCTCAATCTTTGTTGACAAGGAAAGCCTCTTCAGTGCGCAAGATGTTTGAAAGAAAAGGGAGAGATTGGACAGGGCTCTCTGATTAGCATCATACCTCGCAGCATTAGAGTCACGGATACATGATGACGCGGAAGAGTTGAGCCTACCGGTGCCTTTATTTAGTAGCACGCGAAAACTAACTAAACCCGAGCACCCCACATTTCTTTACTTTCAGTGTTAGTTTATGCGCTCCATTGTGCCTAAAACACGTAAGCTGGTGCTCTCTGTTATTACGCATTGTGGGAACAACGCGTTCAATCACCGTCACGTGAAACCTGAACCGTGTAGTATAAATCAAGTATCAGTACACTTCGTCAGCCTATTATCACTAAACACAGGCGCAGACATCTAGTGTTGGCCACAGTGTGCAGCGATGTTCGCCCCGCAGCCATGATATTGCTTGTTTGATTTGATTTAGTTTGAAAGCTACATATACATTTATGAACCCATATCCTTCAATACCCTTTCAGATATAGTGATGTGAAAGAATGTTAGATACAGTAAGTGCAGCTATATGAAACGCTATGAGGCATAATAGCCGTTAAAAAGACGCACTGAACTCAGGTGACAAAAGCAGCTCTTTGGGATCTACGATGTACGCGAGGCCCTGGACTTGGGGCCCCACTCATCGATCTCATGACCCCTTACCCCAAACTCCTACGAATAAAGGTCTTCCTCTGAGAAGACGCCAGAAGTGTCAAAGCGACGCAGACTACGTTGCTGTTTGAAGAAATTGGCTGCTGAGAAGATCGACTTTGAACTCGCCATCTGCTCGCTTTTCGACCGAAACCCACCATTTGCAACGAGTTGCGTCCGGTCGTTTTGTGATTTGAGTGTTGTGGGGCATTTGTGACGAACTAGGTCGCACTACCTCCGAGAGCCGCGGTTGACAATGATTCCTGAACGTTTCAACCTTGCCCTTGCTTGCAGCGCTTCGCCTTCGTGGCAAACTTTGCTGTCTGTCGCTCAGACTCGTCGCCCAACGCTTTAGCCCACTACACGGCGAGCTTTCGATCATGACCGGATTGCTTAGTGCAAGCACGTACTTACAACTTTCGGGCGCGCGTCTGGTGATGAAAGCGACGCTCTGCTTTCGAAAGGAGGGGCAGAAATAACGAGCACTGTAGTCGTTTACAAAAAAAAAAAAAAAATAAACGTAAGCTCCGTAGTCGCCGCTGTTCCACCCAGAGAGAACTTGCATAGATGCCCTATGCAATTGCATTTGCTCATTTCCGTGACGTCAAGCGCCTTTCGCGTATTTCGGGTAGGCGAGTTTCCCATACAAACGCACGTTGGCATGGCTGTTCTTAAACTTGAACTTCCTGCCAAATTTCAGCAAAGATTCTGAGAGTACTGCGCATCCAAGGGTAATATTTAGTGCAGGGACGAAGATATTTTCTTTTTTCTATTGGCACGATATAAGCAAATGTTGGCGCTAAAATAAACACGCCGGCTACTCCTTAGCTCTTGGAGGTGCGGTAACATAGAGGGTCCGAAATTTCCCAACATAACAAATTCGCAGCACACACAATTTACACGTCGAAGAACTTTTGAAGTTATTTTTCTGTTTTTGTGCACTTATGTATGTACCACGCTGCCAAGATAATGTAGAAGATCGCAGTATCTATAAATAAATAAAATATACACGATGATACTATGACGTCTCAAAAATACACAGAATGATGTCGCCATACACGAAGACATGAAGGAAGTTATATATCGTGTAGATGAATTATCACGTGAATAGATAGCGGTCAAGACAACAGAGTCCTAATTTTGATCACATGCGCATCTTGCGCAGATATCGTGATAGCCGCGCCGGGAAATATATGAAGCACTCGCAATTCATTCCATTGGGCCATCATGTGTAAGCACACCATCGATCGCCACTAGGCGACAAGGAAATTAAGTATCTCCGCACGTGATAATAGCACCGTCATGGACTAGTTGGGACGCATGCGCTGACCCCACCCCCCTCCCTTTTGTTTATTTCCATTTCCCAAGAAGCGTATATATTTGTGCACATAGGAAATAAACGTTCCCTGCTATAAAGCCAAGCCAACAAGCTCAAGTTTACACCTTTTTAAAACAGAGTGAACAACCACGTATATTTATATACACCATAATGTTAAAATAAAACCTAACACACATAACACAACCTTCAAGACAAGCATAGTAAATAGGCATATAAATACACACTGACTTTAAAACAACAAATCTTAAATGCGCTAGTTATGTCCAAGAAGTCACTATCTTCAAGTTCCACCGTAATGGCACCAAGCCCTCCTATTCACCACTTCAATAAAAAAAAAATAAAGCGCACTTCTGCAAATTTATTAGGGGCCACTGGCCAACTGAGTGGTCTGTGGCCTATTGCCATTAATGTCGATTTAAGTCGGCACATTCTCAATGTGCATAGTAGCTGCGTTAGCAGCCAAAATGTACTTACTGTTAGAATCAAAACTATCTAACAAGTCGAAGTACTGTGGCTTGCATAGTAGAGAGAAGGCTGGAGGCCTGCGTGACGGCTGCGAGGCTTACTGTGGCTTCTGTGATATAGTGTTACATTGTGAACTTTCAACGAGAGTTGTTTTTCAAATTTGTCGTCGCTGATTTTTCCACGTTTCCCCGTTAAGAAGTCAGCTGCTCCATTGAACACTCTCTCAATGCATGCGCTAGAGGGAAGGGCGGTATTATAACGTAGGACCACCTTGCGCACCAGCTCGTAGCTGCGCAGTGCTTCGATGCTAATGTCCATGTCCTCTACGAAGCGTCGCGCTTCGATGATGCTGCGGCTCGAGTAAGGCGGCGCAGGTATGGCGAAGGAAAAGGTGAAAAAAAATATAGGCTCTGTAAGGAGCCCCGTCTGACAGGAAGTAGGGTTCCTAAAGAATGCTCACATATTTTTCTGGACGTGAACTGCCGTAGAAGACTGGTTACAACTTAATTATGAAAAAAAAGTAATTGATTACTGGTAATCAATTGCAAGAAAATGTAATCGAATTTCCCGGAACGTTACAGTTTCGAAAAAGTAATCCATTATAATAAAAAATTACACGAAAATGTAATTAATTAAGGTAATCGATTACTTGTAACGCGTATATACGTACAACTTTGGTTAAGAGCAATGTCGAAGGGGGCCCCACGTGCTGAGAAAGTGGATAATGACTTAGATGCTAACTCCGCTAACCGCAACGAGGTAGATGCGAGTTACGAGCTTAGTAAGCTGCAATCCTGCGAAGCGGCGTTCGTGTATGCGTCGCGTCTCCTTCGCTTAATTCAACTAGAAACGTTCTTGACATCCGCTCTTAACGCAAACCACGAATCCTGATGCACCAAACCTGGACTTGATTGCTGCGTGAAACTTTTAAGGTCAGGCTCTAATCACGAATTCGTTAGTATCCAGGAGGTGGATTCTAAGAGGCCCATGTTGCAATCGGTCTTGCTTCAAGCGGAAGAGCACCATATTCCCCTTTTCCGAGAAAAAAAGGACTAAAAAAAGAAGTGCGCGTGGTGAAAGATGCCATGCGGGAAGGATAGTGTAGGGTGCGCAACAACTGACGTGAGCAAGAACCAGCTTATTTAAAAATTAACGACTAGTTACGGGCAGTACAAGTGGTTTAGTTAGGACGAAACGAAAGCGAATCACGTAGGTTCTCTGGTGCCTTGCATGTTGTCGAGTTTAAGGGTGTCTCGGTTAACAGTTTTCTAATTGTCTTACCGGTGTATAAAGAAAGAGTTAGTTAAAAGGGAACGCAGACGAGGATTGCAGCGAGTTAGATGGAGTGAAGAAATATAAGAAGTTCGCAGGCAGAAAGTGGAATCAGCTAGCACAAGATGGCTTTCAAACTCGGCTTTTTTTGGCTTGTCTCCCGCGACAATGTTGATACTATTGCAAATAAACTTCAAGACAACTCAACTCTACTCAACAAGAAAGGGTTAATTGGGGATCATTGGTAGAGGCCTTCGTGCACAAATGGGCACAAAACAGTCTCAGAATGATGAGGATGATGATGATTGGGTTCACCCAATCATCTACAATTTACGCTACGCTGTGCGAGCTGATTCAATTGTATCTCTGCGAACCTCTTAATTTAGTCGCTCTATCCAACTCGCTTCCGTCGTCGTCTGCGTTTCCCAACCGCTAATAAGTAGGGGTGTGCGAATATTCGAAAGTTTCGAATATTCGTCGAATATTACACTTGAAATGTTCGTATTCGAAAAGTTTCGAATATTCGAAAAATTCGAATATGCGATTCGATTATCATGCATAAGATAACTCGTCTTCCACATTTCTGCTGCGTTCGTATCGCTGAAAACGTTGCCGAGAGGAGCGATAAACATCGTAAGTACACGGAGACACGATATCTGCCTGCGACGAGCGCCCCAATACGTATGATTTATTGCTGGTGCGTCTCCGACGTGCAGCGCTGTTGGCGATCATGTAACCGTACATTTTCAATATTATGCGGCCGTAACGTGTCGCACTACCACTCGTTCACTATGCGGGACCACTTCTGAAGAAAGACAGTGACCCACGTGGACCCACGTGACTGGTGGTGGACTGTAGGCACCTTCAGATACCCCAGTCTGGCAAAGCTTTGCCCCATGTAACTCCCTATACCAGCCACTTCTGTTCCAAGCGAGCGTGCCTTTTCAGTGGCAGGGGGGGGGGGGGGGGGTCTGTTACAAGGGAGCGCCTGCTGCCTGATCATGTGGAGCAACTCATATTTCTTCATGATAACATGCAGTCATTACTTTCATTGTGCCGTGATATTTGCTTGTGTTGTGATGTGCATTGTGCTAGCCTGGACATTGTGTTCTGGAGATAGCAGTGTATGTTGTGTTGCCAGTCAGGCTGTTAATGTTTTTTTCTTCAAATAGCTACATGTTAAATAAAATATTGTTACTGTGGAGGCATTTTTCCTTTGATATTCGATATTCGATTCGATATTCGAAGGTGGATATACGTATTCGATTCGTATTCGAAAAATTTGATATTCGCACACCCCTACTAATAAGCATTCCGTTGCTCTAACTGAACTCTGGTTCTTCGTCCTACGCATCGCGTGGCAAGCCCGGTCCACGTCTTTCACTCGATGTAAACTAGGATATCTGCTCGCCTTGTTTGTTCCCTGACTCGACCTGCCGTTCCTCGATCTCTTCAGTGTTACAGAAGGGTAGATAGGCTGGCTAGTTGGTATGGATTACGTGTGAAAACTTGGCAGCGCAAACGAACGAGATACAGAAAGAGCGGGACACGAAAAAGCGCAGACTGAAACTTGGATTTATTAACAGAAGAAATATACATATAAGCCATAAAAAGCCGGAGCACTTGCACGATCGCGTTCCGTTGGCGTTGGTTGGACATGTTACCGACCTCGGGCATGCTGCCGACCTCGCGTCGTGGAACGCGAATAGGAACGCTATGCGCGTCGTGTCTTCCTTCTAGCCTGGCCGTTAATTCTCACAGGGCGAGCGGGGAACGCGGTCGACAGACGCGCGAGAGGGGGGCGGGAGCGTAGGAGAGGAGAGAGAGGGGGAGGGGACGTGCATGCGCTGGCGCTCATCGCGGAGTTGCGCAGGAGAGAATGAGGCACGCGGGAGGGGGAGTAGAGAAGGGGAGAGGGGAGTGGAGAGAAGGTGCGGAGAGGGTTCGCGCATGCGAAGTAAGGGTGGTCACGCCGCACACCACCACCATCGGATTGAACTACGCCATAAGATGCTTCGCATCTAAAAACTCGAGAGGATAGGGAAATACAAGACAAGGGTGAACCCAAGTCTGTCGTTCAGAAACGGAGACCTCAAACTAACGAGTGATTCAGAGGATGAACTGACACAACTATTTGTGTTCGTTACAAAAAAAAAAAGGCTTCAGCAGTGTCTCTACTTTTCGAGTCAGGATTATACAAAACAGATGTGTGCGAAAGTTATGGTACGCAACCAAACTTTGCGCAGTGGGTGGATGAGTGTGAACCCGGTGCAGACTTTAGCGCACATTCTGCGTCTCTTTCCGCTCTTGTGTCTCGTTTGCTTGTGCTGCCAAGTTTTCGTAAGGACTCTGAATGCTATGCCTACCATTTTCCGTTCCGCTGCACTCTGCACGGTACTTTGTTAAAACGAAAGCCTTACAGGCCTCATCAAATGCGAAAATTGACCGTCGGCGTCCCGCGCGTCGGGAAAATACGAGTGATGCAAAAAAATCATCACGCGATGACATCACCATATGACGTCAGGATGATGTAACAGATGGCCAAAATTTGTGACGTCACTAAGACGTCACCATGGCGTCACTGTGCCGTCACGTGATCTAACGTCACATGATCACGTCATCTTGCGACATCGCAGCTTCGTCAAAGGGGGGCCGATCACGAAGGTAGTGCAAAACCACGTTAACTGCAGAAAGCTTTCCGAGAGTAGCGGGGCAGGACCAATGCATCCACTGAGAAGAAAAAGAAGATGGCTTTCGCCTTCGAGTCGTCTTAGGTGAATGCATAAGGAACCCTGTGAGATTCTTCTCTGGTTTCATTGTTAGCCTCCAAGTTTCAGCCCCATCTTAGAGATGGGAGTATGCAGTAATTTTATACTCTTCGCTTACCCTACTGAAGCGCCATGTACTCCATTGCAATAATTTCACTTGCTTCCGCAAGAATTCTTACAGAAATATATTTAAATATATGTAGAAAATATATGGATTCCGTAAAGAAACATGAAATTATCGGAACGACACAAGGAACGCTAAAGTAGGGTTAAGTAGTGCCATGAAAGTGAAAAACAGGACTGAATATAGGAAAGAAGATTACTCTTAAGGGCTCGTTTTTCTTTGTTAGACACAATATTAATGAGAACTAACAGCCAGTAATGCCAAGGAAAGTATAGGGGGTGTTATTTGTAGTAATTAGAATATAAATGTGAAGAAAGTAAAGAGGACGAAAAGATAACCTGCCGCCGGCAGGGACCGAACCTGCGACCTTCGAATAACGCGTCCGATGCTCTACCACTGAGCTACGGCGGCGGTCATCTCCCCGTCCACTTTATGGGGTATATATGTGGATTGAAACTTAGGAGTGTCAGTCAGCGCCAGTCGCAGCCATGGCGGCGAGTGTGGAGCACTCTTTTTTTGCCTTTTTGGCGTCACGTAGCACGTGATCTATTTACGAGCAGGCAACTGACCAATAATCCCTCGCATACTACCTGAAGGCATCATGTATGCCAGAACGAGACCCTCGCTATGAATGAAGGAAAGAAGATTACTCTTAAGGGCTCGTTTTTCTTTGTTAGACACAATATTAATGAGAACTAACAGCCAGTAATGCCAAGGAAAGTATAGGGGGTGTTATTTGTAGTAATTAGAATATAAATGTGAAGAAAGTAAAGTGGACGAAAAGATAACCTGCCGCCGGCAGGGACCGAACCTGCGACCTTCGAATAACGCGTCCGATGCTCTACCACTGAGCTACGGCGGCGGTCATCTCCCCGTCCACTGTATGGGGTATATATGTGGATTGAAACTTAGGAGTGTCAGTCAGCGCCAGTCGCAGCCATGGCGGCGAGTGTGGAGCACTCTTTTTTTGCCTTTTTGGCGTCACGTAGCACGTGATCTATTTACGAGCAGGCAACTGACCTGAGGTAGTATGCGAGGGATTATTGGTCAGTTGCCTGCTCGTAAATAGATCACGTGCTACGTGAAGCCAAAAAGGCAAAAAAAGAGTGCTCCACACTCGCCGCCATGGCTGCGACTGGCGCTGACTGACACTCCTAAGTTTCAATCCACATATATACCCCATAAAGTGGACGGGGAGATGACCGCCGCCGTAGCTCAGTGGTAGAGCATCGGACGCGTTATTCGAAGGTCGCAGGTTCGGTCCCTGCCGGCGGCAGGTTATCTTTTCGTCCACTTTACTTTCTTCACATTTATATTCTAATTACTACAAATAACACCCCCTATACTTTCCTTGGCATTACTGGCTGTTAGTTCTCATTAATATTGTGTCTAACAAAGAAAAACGAGCCCTTAAGAGTAATCTTCTTTCCTTCATTCATAGCGAGGGTCTCGTTCTGGCAGACATGATGCCTTCAGGTAGTATGCGAGGGATTATTGGTCAGTTGCCTGCTCGTAAATAGATCACGTGCTACGTGACGCCAAAAAGGCAAAAAAAGAGTGCTCCACACTCGCCGCCATGGCTGCGACTGGCGCTGACTGACACTCCTAAGTTTCAATCCACATATATACCCCATAAAGTGGACGGGGAGATGACCGCCGCCGTAGCTCAGTGGTAGAGCATCGGACGCGTTATTCGAAGGTCGCAGGTTTGGTCCCTGCCGGCGGCAGGTTATCTTTTCGTCCACTTTACTTTCTTCACATTTATATTCTAATTACTACAAATAACACCCCCTATACTTTCCTTGGCATTACTGGCTGTTAGTTCTCATTAATATTAGGACTGAATATAGAGAGACAGTGCTTTCGCCAGGCTGGGCTGTCTTCGGTGACAAACACCGTAATGGCACTTGAAAGAACGTGAGCTTGGGCATGTCGGTAATCCATTTTAACACCTATAGCGCACCGAAGGCACAGGAACACAAAGAAATGACGTGGACGCTGCGCTAACTTCCAACAAAAGTTTTATTTACGAAGCAGGCACATGAAAATACAGGAAAAACCGAGCAACGCACGCAGGCGCATAAGTACGAGATTATAATTTATCATGACACACGTTGAAGACGTGTAGACAACGATAGCATGAGAGTACAAAAATATTTACAAAATTACCAGGCCATGTGGACGCCACCATCCCCCTCAGGTCACCCTTCCTATCACCTTCAAGAAATCAAATTCCGGTTATTCCTATATTTTCATGTGTCTGCTTCGTAAATAAAACTTTTGTTGGAAGTTAGCGCTGCGTCCACGTCGTTTCTATGTGTTCCTATAGGTGCGAAGACAGTAATGGCAGCGAGGAACCAATGGAAGGCGACGTCTAGGCGAGGAGCTGAACGTGGGTTCATGAAATTCTATGCCAGTGTTCGGGCGCAGAAGCCGCATAAAACGCTGTCGGACACGGGACGCGACTGCACACAAAGCAGCACAAGCGGGAGACATTATGCGCCTTCGTATACAGTGTTGCCTTCAATCGAATCAGTTGTCGCTGCCTGTCGTTATCGAATTCGGTCTCCACCTCAAAGAAACTAGGAAAGAAACAAAAGTGGAGTGAAAACGAGAGATAAGCGAAGAACCAAGAACAAGAAGCAAAGATACGACACTTATGTCACAGGCAAGCAAACAAACTAAAACAGGCAATGTAATAAGGAAAACCTTATCTGCCGGTGCTGTTGTTGCGTGAAGGAGGAGTATATGTAAGCGCAACAGAAATTTATGGAAAAGGGATTGGCAGAATGCGTAGACCAGAAGAAATTATTGGAAATAAATAATAGGACAGCGATGTTAAAAAGAAGGCTGAACTGTATACCAAGTTACCTGATAAGAATAAAGAAGTGATGTTCTTCCACGAATGGCTGCATGATAAGCAAGAAAAGCGGTAGCTCTAATGTTGCCGCATCATCTATCCATGACGTCAATGCCAAGGATTCAGACATTTTTTTTTTTTTTGCACTGTTTTCCAAAGGAGTCGAACAGAGAACACGATATCGTTTCAGAACTTTCGTTGCTCTGAAATACGAGAGGAATAGAATAAAAGAGCAGATAGATATATACGTATGGGTAAAAGGGAAAGAGGTTAACCGGAATTGAAACTTCTGGTTTGCTACTCTGCTCTAGGAGAAAGCGAAAACATTGCGCTAGTTCTACACCCTGAAAACTGAACAAACTGCGCAGCAGAGCAGAAGATTCGCCTGCCTCTGTTGACGCTTGGCTTGTGTTTTTCTGAGTCGAATCTGCGTGCTCGGCTGTCTTTGTTGGCGCTCGGCTTGCGTCTGTGTATTCCGAGGCCGAGGGTTACCTCGCATTCGCTAGCATTTCGCCTTCGCTTCTCTCTTCCGTAGATTTGTGTCTAACTCCAGGCGCTGGCGCTTGGCTGGCTCGGACAGACGAATTAGCTCTTCGGCGAGGCTTGCGTCCACCGGCAAGCAAGCGCTGGCGTTCTAAACCTGCAGCCCGCTCGGCGTCCATAGCGGGAAAGGAAAGCTTCAATTGTGATGCAGTTGCGCCCTCTTTTGACCCATTTTGGTACTTTGAGCGTGACGCCAAGCGACGACATGAGACGACAGTCCGGGCCCCTAAAGTGCAGCGCGCTTAAAAAGTCAAGGTAGGCATGCAAAAGTGAGAGAGAGAGAGAGAGAGACAGAGAAACGGGAATATCATACCTTTTTCCGTTTGCCACATGAAAGAATTCATTAATTAATTAACGTCTAAAACTCTGTTCCGAGAGCGGCCTGTCGTCAAGGTGGGGCAACATGTCTGAGTGATAAGCCTTAAGGATATCAGTCGTAGCTTTTTTACAAGCCACTGGACTGGATGCACGTCTTTAGATTTGCCCCAGCGTAACGGAAATATATTCTCATCTACCTACCGTATCATCGTCATTCATCACTCTTTCATTCCCTGTCCCCCCTTCCCCAGCGTAGAGTAGCAGGCCAGACCTCTCTGCCTTTCTGTAAATAAGTTCTCTCTCTCTTATGGTTCACTTCCCTTTATGCCCTCATTAGATGAACAAACAGACAACTGAGTAAGTGAAGATGCAAAGGAAGAGAAGTATCGGGAGAGTAGGATCTCAAAGAGACCGGCCGATCGATTTGCGCCTTATTGAGACGTACAGGACAAAGGGTTTGCTCTGCTAGATCCCGATAACGAACACCGTTGGCCTCAATGAAAGAGAAACGCAAGAGAATCGCGAACCAATGTAATCCCCGGTGTTACGGCTGATCAGACAATCGGCTGCGCAGTGACGCAGTAGTTCTGTGCTTTCGATGGCATCTGTATGCGTGTAGTGCGCAGCGACCACAAATTAGCCTTACGGAATCGTGGGGCCGTGCTTCTTTGTCACTGGCGTGATCCAACGCTGTTTATTCACTAACAAATCCGTGGTTTCGCGCTCATATATATATGCACGCGTGCGCGCGTGCGGATGCTCGCGTGTGTGCGTACTTTGTGCATGTGGGTGTGTGTGTTTATGTATTTGAACGTGTCATGAACAAAGAGCGCAGCGCATGCCACACGCAAAGAAATTTGCGCGCGCTCCTCCGGCAATGAGTCCAAACACCAACGTAGCATTTGGGTCTGCTTGCATGTGAATGAAACGAGATATAAATCTGCGCCTTAATTGAGAAAGACGAATTTCAGGAACAAGCTGCCGGCCCAGTATGAAATGAGTTGGTTATTGATAGCTACAGGTGTCGACTTCAATGCGAAAAAAATGCGTAGAGCATCGTATTAACATACAAATGCAATGTCTGAAAAATTGATAAACAAGGTTTGTGTGCTGGAGCCAATGTTTCGACAAGCGGACTTGTCTTCTTCAAGGCTGCAAAAGTTGCAGCCTTGGAGAAGACAAGTCGCTTGTCAAAAAGTCGGCTCCTGCACACAAACCGTTTACCAAATTTTATCGCAATCTTCCGTCTTCCCCTGACTCCTGCCTTTTTTTTTCTTTGTGAACTCAATGTCTATTACACAAGTCTCAGGTAAACACAGCTGGAACTCCGCAGCGTGAAATCCCTAAAACCAGTCCGCAATAGTGCTTCATAACACGATGCATTCGATGAAACCCAAAGAGCCATAGGCGAGAGATACAGCGTAGGTTTCTGAGAAATCCAATGCCCGTTAGATGTATGCATACTCCGCGCTGCACGCTCCGGAAATATCGCTCGAAATGTGACAAATACTTGGCGCAACACGAATTCCTCGCTTTGTAATCGCGGAGTATTGCGCCAAGGGTGCATTCTAGGTAGCCCTCCAAAGCTTAAACACTTCTTCAAGCCTTTCTTCAAACGGCCTTTCATGAGTTATAATTATTATTATTGCGTGTTTATTTCTCCTCTTGTGAAGTTTTGTATTTCAGAGGAACAGATTTCACTCCATTGTATGTGCGAATTTCACCCTGTAACAGCCTGTAAGGATTTACAGTATCCTAAACTAAGAATAAATAAATAAAATAAACTGATGCCGAATGACAGGGTCGCCTTGAACGCGCACTGGGCGTAATGTATTCACTATGATATATATAAATAGCCCCCGGATAAGCGCAGTTTGCGTGTGAAAACACTGGGGAAAATAGACTAATAACAGGATATCATTAATCGGCTTTGTGTAACCTATAACATTTTGCGCTGTACAAACATATCTGCGGCTTTGCCATTATCGACGCGCTTCGAAAGCGTCTATTGAAAAGGAGTATTGAAAAGCGTCTATTGAAAAGCACAAATCCTGTTCGGTCTTTCTTGTCTTCGTTGTATCGCGCTGTTGTCTACTATGAATATGTGCCAACAAGCTGACGTTCGCACGCTTTATTGAAAAGGGTCGAGTTGGCTTCTTGGTACCGAATATTCCTCGCCGAACTACGTGTGCGGCTTCAATGGAACGAATTGATGCACAGAGTCGCCTCAGGCGTCATGACGTCTGTGGCTTTCGTGCTCACGAAAAATCGATATGAGGGCGCCGATGCCCAACACTGGTCAAGTTAAATTTTGTGACTGTTTAAGCCTTCAGGAAATGGCTATAATGAAGTATTGAATGAGCGATGCCGCAACCGCTACCTTCTGTCCTAACCCTTCTGCAATTCTTTTTTTTAACAGCGGGGCGGTTTAACCCGAGCATTGGTCCGTGAAGTGTGAACAGGAGTTATCATCATGAACCGGTACGCGGTCTCTTCATCATCTCGTCCTCTTCTTCTTCGCTACCAGAGCACGTGCGCCGATTTCTAGGTCGTGGCCTGTAATAACTCAGATCGGCGAGGGAACGAGTACAGAGAGAGTTAAAGAAAGAAAGAGAAACAAAGAGAAAGTGAGAAATTCTTGGCGAACAAAATTTCTAGGCGAGGCGGGATTCGAACCCGCGTGCCCACGATCCGAAGGCGAGCGTCCTAACCACCCAGCCGTTCAGGCACGCTAGCAGAGCAGAGCATATCGATAATAGTGTTAGTGCATGCCTGAGTCAACCGTCGATTAACTTGCATAAAGAAGAATTCAAATGCCTTAACAGTTATCTTTCACGTTGACCCCCACGCGTGCCGGATTGATAGGTTCGCCTATTGCCTGGTCATGCGCAGATAAGTTTTCGTGCCTTATGTCCTTTCCGCCAGATTTACACCACAGCGCTCCTTTACAAATTGAATATCAACCCGAGGAGCATCCATTGCTCATACATTATTCACTTTCCCTGGTCTTTTCTTTGTTTCTACAAGCACATTAGCGCTTACTTCTAGTAGAGTAATTCGTAGTGTAGAGTAAGCCTGTCCACAAGCTCTCGTTCCGTCTGGTCAGTGACCTGATGTCTAGATGAGAATTATTCTGAAAAAAAAAAAAAAAACAGCGGCCGCGTACCTATTTACCGTAAGATGCCATACATATAGTGCATCGTATAATAAACATATAACGAAATAGATTTTCCCGGTACGATGGTATAGATGAGCTTTATATGCTTTTTAATTAACATCTAACTAGTCGGTTAAGTAGGGAAGTATTGACTGTCGTCTGTGTTGGTATATGACATAGTAAGAAGCAACAAGCTCCCGTCTCATCGCTGTAAGCGTCTTCAAGGAGCATTGTTCTATCATTCTTTTTAGTTTACAGCTATTTAAAAGTTCTACATATCAGTTCAAAGGGTTTTTTTCGTACTTGTACATTTCTTTACTTCATTATCTGTTAGTCCGATATGACTGTATAGTTGTAACAGCAATTGGCGCCTGCGGTTTCTTCTTTCAGCTTTGTTGTTGATACCGTCCTGATTCTTCTTCTCACCTGTCGTCGTTTTGTAAACTCTAACGTAACGAGAACGGCCGCGGCATACGTATCTTCATGTTCTAGTCAACAGCACTGAGCCTAAAGTGCATCTGTGGTGAAGAACCCGCATAGTGTAGGCGAACATATGCGGTACGCACTACATCGTAACTCCGTCTGCAAATGGGCGCTCAGAATAGCACGGTTGGTTTGATTCACTGACACGTTCCACAAATGCACTTAGCTCGAAACTGCGTGCTTCGCCGAAGCGTCGCATAAAATATCGCGCCGGTTTCGAGCGTCGACGTTTCTGTAATGGGGTTTACTGCGCACTTCAAGTTAACATTAGCAAAGGCGACGACTCGGTGCGAACCACGTTCAGTACCCTATTGTGCTTGAAGATAGGGCGCTCTTGAGCTTAGGCGGGCGCGTCTACCGTGGTACAAGGGCCTTCCGGAGACGACCACATTTTTCTTGTAGTTGTGTGCAGTATTGCGATGTCGTAGCGAGCGCTCAGAACAAGGTGTCACTGTGCTTGATGAAGTACGGCTGTACAGTCCCGCACTTAAGCAGTGCGGCTCTTTTACATCGCAACAAAGTGAAGAAGACGCCGTTACATGAGCTGATTTTCACTTGGTGGTAAAGCAACTAACCAGAAAATGCTCTTAGCTCAGGCACTGTTTGCGAGAAATAAAAGAGAGAGGGAGTTATGTGGCGACATGGCGTCGTTCGCACTTCCTTGTGGGACATAGCATAGCTCTTTACTGCACTGCACTACCGCAAAAAAACGACAGCTCGAGCTACGCAGCGTACACAGGAAGGAAGGACCTGGTTAACTTCGACATGAGTTATGTACATAAAATAGTCTCACTTCCGCTTGCCTGCAGGTAACCAACGTGTACACAGCGTAACGAAATATTTGTGGCACAACTGAGGACAAAGAAGAAAATGAAAGAAGACAGGATATGGCGCCAGACTTTAAACTAAGCCTGGCACCCTATCCTGTCTTCTCTCGTTTTTCTGCCTCGTTCTCAGTCGCGCCACAAATACTTCGCTAAACTACGCACCAACTCGCCCAACGTCACACTCTGCTAAAATGTATGTAGCTACGTGCTTCGAGCAATGAGGTTCTGAGCGCCGCCTTTTTACTCCATGCCAAATTTAGCAAGGACCTTTATTTCTTAGTCGACGCTTCGAACTTGGTTCTTGCAGCAGCTCTCCATTGAGGACTAACACCGTAGTTTAGTTATGTCAGTGCGACCTATTTTCTCGCTAGTGCCCCCCCCCCCTTCTATTTTTGGAATATCCTTTCCTGAACCGGCTTTTGAGAAGTATCTTTCTCAGCGAAAGAAACATTGAACGTTTATTCTGCCCCCGTCATCAGTTTGAATTTCTAAGACAATTCCTCTTCAGCGCACTGTGACAATCGGACGCTGTTCAAGCTTCACCGTGTCCATCGCTCGTCGGCCCACAGTGCTGTGAAGGAACTTTTGTGCTTCTTGAGGACTACTCGCCTGTATTAACATCATTGACTAATCGATTATAGTAGTCGTTAGAGCTTAGGAAAGGCTTTTATTTCTGCCAACCATGAAGGAACACGGCACAGCGTCGTAGAGAGGAGGAGGAAAGAGAGTGAAAGGTAGCAGGAAGCGAAAGCGCAGAGCCCAGCGTCTTCAGATGAGCACCCACAATACCGAGTGCCAGGTCCGGGTACCTGTTTCAGCTTTGAAAAACCAGTTATGCCCGGTGGCACTGGGAATCGAACCCAGTACCTCCCGCATTAGTAGCGGACGCTGTACTACATGACCACCGCTGCGGTCATTAAGTGTTGCAGTCTACCTTCTCTTTTATGGCGATAGCAATGATATCGACACTGTTGGCTGGTTTTTGCCGTCACCGTCGTCCGGCGCCGTCGCGTCCCGTGTATATATATATATATATATGTATATATAAGCCAGAAAAAAAATTAATTCAGTAAATCTTTCTTCGAAGCGCGGAATGGAATGGGCGACCTCTCGCTCCGCAGCACGCGGCTATAGACGGCTAGACCGCGAGGCGTACGGCTTTCAGCATGCTAACGGCGAGCTATATATAATACACCATTTACTTCAGCGTGCTTTTTTGGTCGCCAGCGAGATGGCGCGAGGGGCACGCATTACAGGTCGTCGCCCCACTCGTTGCGATGCGCGCGCGCCTCCTGCCACGCATGGTGCACTTTGCCCTACAGGGCGTAGTCGCCTGCAAGCGCGCTTATCTCGTGGGAGAGGGGGGGGAGGGGGTTTGTATGTCTTGTGCTTTCACCGCGATGGCCGCGCTGAAGTTACAGAGCGTACGAAGGTCACTTCGCTCGCTGCAACCGCCACGTTTGCGAAAGGAGCGCGCTGTTGAAACAGAAAGAAGTAACAACTGTGACAGTTGTTAGTTCGCGCTCGTGCTGTGTGTACCTGTGCGTTCGTTTCGTGCGTCCTTCTTTATGTTTGAGCAGCGCGCTTATTTATTTCGAAAGCACCAATTTACTAAACCAGAAACAAATGACTACGGCAAAGCCCGACTTATACAGGAGTAGCACGTAAAAGAATTGGGGCAGAAGAAAGATATGTAGACAGCACAAGCGCTAACTTGAAACCATGCTTATGTCCAACAATGCGTTTGTCGGACATGCTGCACCGTACTGCAACCTCACACCATAATCCACTCGCCGAGGTTTCGGGAAAATTAATCGGTTAACCGAAAGCACGTACTCGCCTTTATAGATAGTTGCAGATGCCGCCATCTTTCTCCCAGCATAACGTTCGCGTGTGCGTGAAAGATTTGCGCACACCGCAATGTCTGCACCGAAGAGAATTAGTACAGAACCGTTTGAATTATTAAAGACCGCGTTTCAGGCAGTCACGAATACCTGGAACTCGACGAAATCTAGTGCACGTAGCCGATTGCGTAAACCCGATCTTTGGTTTCCGTAAAGATCAAGAAATTCTAGCGTGTATGGGATCCCGCAGCTAGTAAAGTTTGCTCACTTTATTGCCGTGGCCATGATGCGGCCGAATCAGTCGTTAAGGTACTTTGCAAACTCCGTACTGGGTCATCTGACGCAACGCAAGCATGGCGTGAGATGCCACTTATTACTGAATGTACGTGAGGAAAATGCTGGCGCCTCCTACGGATGTTACTACTTCTTTGATCCTGCGTGTAATAAAATGAGTTGTTTTTAGCATAATGTTGCAACTTCCTTTGCGCGTGTGAAGCTTGTTAATCAGCAAATGTGGCTGGCCACTATTGTTTCTGAGAATAGTTTTCAGAGAAGTGCCAGACGCACTTCATGATGCACAGCCTGCAACAGCGAACTAATTTCTATCAGTTTTTTTTTGAGCAGGCTACATTCGTGCATTCGAAATGCACGCGAGCGCCAGCTGTGCCTGTTTCTAACTGTACATGAGTCCTGTCTTTGCGAAACCCAGGCGTGCGAGTCATATATATTCTGTCAGCTCTCTTCCACTGGAACAAGTTACCTAACGATGTTCGGTGCTGCAATGCAGAGTTGTACGTAACGCGTTACAAGTAATCGATCACTTCTAATCGATTATATTTTCTTGTAATTTTGTAATATAATCGATTCCTTTTTCGAAACTGAAACGTTCTGGGTAATTCGATTGCATTTTCTTGTAACGGATTACCGGTAATCATTTACCTTTTTCCTCAACAAAATTCAAGTTTAACCAGTCTTCTACGGCAGTTCTCGTCCCGAAAAATATGAGTCCCCTCTGTAGGGACCAACAGTCCTGTCAGACGGGGGGTCCTTATAGAGCCAATTTTTTCAGCTTTTTCCTTCGCCTTACATGCAACGCCTTATTCGAGCGCCAAGCAACAGCGATGCGCGACGCTTCATGGAGGATATGGACACTAGCATCGTAGTACCATGCACCTACGACCTGGTGCGCAAGGTGTTCCTACGTTATAACACCGCCCTTCCCACCAGCGCATGCATTGAGAGAGTGTTCAGTGGACAGCTTAACTAGGGAACGTGGAAGAATCAGCGACGACAACTTGGAAAAACAACTCCTGTTAGAAGGTGAGAGCGTGTAACACACTATCATAGAAGCCACTGTAAGCCTCCCAGCCTTCTCTCTACCATGCAAGCCACGCTAGCGTTGTAGTTTGTAATAGCCATCCTTCACAGTAACTTTTATTTTGTTGTTTACAATGATTCGTAGTATTCGCAACTACCTATTGCCATCGCTGCTTCGTTTGCGGTCACTGCCTGTTTTGAGCTGCGAAATCCATGCACTCGCGCCACCGCTCTCCAAGCCGGTATGAGGCTCTGCATTTTGCGCAATATACTTGCTTTTGTAGCGTGAGCTGCACTGGTCGAGGTTGAGCAGTTTCGCGTGGCTCCAGGAGAGCCGTGCTGCGCGTGCGCGAGGAACAGTGACGTTACACGGCACCCAGCTGTCGCGCCGGAGCCGCCACCGCCGCCGCGCGCGCCTCGCCGGTCTGCGCATTCCAGAGGGGTGACGTCATAGCCGCCGCAGACGCACTGGTGCCGGCGCGTGCCCAGCCGTGAGCCTCCGTTGCGCAGGAGCCAAGTCTGACGCTGAGCCGGAGCCGCTTGATCGCGCCTGTCATTCTGTGCGCATGCGCAGAGGTATCAGTAGGGGTATACATATAGCGCGGCATTTGCCAGTGCGGTATAACCATGGAGAAGGAGAGCGAAATTGCTGCTCAGCGGCGCAGAAGAGTGGAGAAGCTTAACTCATCGGATCCCGAAGTAGTTGCCTGTCAATTAGCTGTTGAGCGTAGGAAGAACGAACAGAAGAAGGCTAAACGTGCTGCGGAGACACCGGTGCAAAGGGAGAAGCGTCTAGCAAAGCGGCATCGCCAGGAGGCTGAGCGACGTGCCCGACCATCTCAGCAGCAGCAACAACAAGACGCCGTCGAGGACGTCAAGGCTCGCCGATTGACTGACTGTACGATGAAACTTAGCGAAAGTGCCAGTGCTACTCGGACCTTCGAGACGGGCTTCGTAAACAATACGTTTGGATATGTGCGCGACGTGTGTGAAAGACTGTGGCACATGAAAGACTTGACGCCGGTAAGTAGTGCCATGCGTGAAACGTTGAATTTAGCGGCGTCGCCTGAGAGGGGGGGGGGGTGAAACCATAGCGCTTAGCTCAAGTTACTATATCTTGGCATAGCCGAGCTAAGCCACTGCTAAACATTTTTTTATTTATTCAGGTGAAAGCCTTAGATGCCTTTTCAAACACGAAAATTGGCCGTGGGCGTGGCGGCGCCAACACAGGTGATGCAAAAAAAATCATCACGTGATGACGTTCCCGTATGATGTAATCACGGAGACACAAATCACGAAAATTTGTGACGTCATTATGATGTCACGTAACGTGACGTTACATGATTACGTACACATAACATCGTCGCTTGGTCAAAGGTGGGCCGATCACGGAGGCAGTGCATGATCAGGTGAGGTGCAGAACGCTTGCAATGCCTCCGATCCTGGTGGCAGTGGAAAACCATCTTAGGTACAGAAAGCTTTCGGAGGGTGGCGGCGCAGGAACTTCGTGTGGTCTTAAATGAATGCATAAGAGACCCTGTAATTGCTTTTAAATGCGAATGCATTTCTTAGTCGGGGCATGTCAGGCGTCTGTCGGTGTCCGCGCGCCGGCAGGTGTTATCTCTCCGCTCTCACTCTCTCTCCCATAGCAACAGCTGAGGGCGCGCGCTCTTATCCTCGCCCCTAGCAAACGGAGCAGGTGGTGCGGGCGGAGTAGCGGAGAGTGAGTGGAGAGGAGAGCGCGCTCTGGCGTGTGAGGGCGCTCGCATCGCGGGAGCTCGGCGGAGCTCTCGTGTGTGTGGAGAGCAGTGTAGGAGAGGGTAGGTGCAGTGCTTCGCCGCTCCTTCTCTGTCCGTTCGCTTTCTCTCCTCCCTGCGCCCCACTATCCCGTCCGCTCGCTCGCACGTATATATAAATGGAGTGAAGCGATTACTACGCCGTGTACTCTCGGCGCAAGAAATGCATTCGCATTTCCTCACGATTCCCTTCGGGGAGGTGGGGGCATTTTTTTCAAATACCCGAAGGGCCCGCTTGGGGCATTACATAGGCAGAACACAATTTTCACAGACAAAGGGTAATTGCAGGTGGTTAACACATCATTATGTTACTGCAAGTCGTGAAGCATAGTAACAACGCAAATATTCTGACAGGAGAGCACAGCCAGCAAAGTAAGAAAAAAACCGGTAGCGAATAAGTTATCTGGGAGAACAAGCTTGATATTGATGGTGCTAGGATTCTGTATACGTTAGCAATGCCGTTTGGCATCGGGTACTCAGTCACTTACATTCGTATATAGCTTCCACGTGTGTTCGCTTCCACGTGTATAGCTTCCACATGGGCAGTAAGGGTGCTCCCGCCGCACACCACTGGTTTGAGCTCCGCCATAAGATGCTTCGCATCTAACAATTTACATATGATAGAAATGGCTTTAGCATATTTCAAAGCTGCGCAGTGAACCACAGCTTGGGATGATATATCACAGGCAACACGTTTCGATGTATTTTCCGATTATGCAAAACGGAGTTGCACTCTATTCTCACAGCACCATTCCGCGGCTCGAAATGTGCTATGCAATCTCGGCGAGGTACCTTGGCTGTAAAATTGTGTGGGACCCATGTTATATCCTGTGAGGCTTATAAAAAACGCTAGGTAAGCAAACCCGTTCGTATCCCACTCCTCGTTCCCTTAATGCCACCGATTTGACCTGAGGGGAGGGGGGGGGGGGGCTCCTCAGCACTCCTATCTAGTTCTTGTCATGTCATGCGATTCAGAACCAAGGAGGCAAATATGTACCACGAAGAAAATAAGAAAGATGCCGCTGTTGCCTACCTGAGTTTCATCCAGCTTGTTCGCTGCTTCGATCGCTCCCATTTTCTGTGCAAGTAACAGCTGTCGCGCCGTCGTCTTGTAATAGTGTTTGCCTGCACCCACGCGTTAAGTTTGCTGAATAAAAATTCTGTTCAATAAAAATTAATTTTGAGTTAAGCGCTGCCCTGTCAAATTCTTAGTCCTTCTGTCCTCGTTTTAAGTTCGCTTAAAAAGCTTTTGCTTTAAACTTGATTGTTCACTGTGCGCGTTTCCCGGTACTCCATAATTGTTTTGCCAGTATGTGTTGTAGTTTTTTGAAAATTTTATCAAGCCGGGCCCGCCTCCGGTGCAGTGAACGCCACGCAATGGCCTAAAGTCTTCCGCCAAAGTCAGGCGAGCCTCCTTTTGTGTTTTAAAGACGATAGCCTTTCTTGGGATACTTAAACGGATAAATTTTGGTCTGTCTTTCTGTTTGTCGGCACGTCACTCGATTCAGTCACTCAGCCGAAGTTGAACCACTTGCCCAAGGGCCAGCCATCTTGAACTGGTACGGCTGTTCATACTTGTGAACCTTTTCGATCAAAAAGTAAATATCACGCATATATGAGGCGCAACATCACTAGGTAAGTATCAGGTGGTGTGTTCCTTTAATATAAAATGCATACATACGTAATTCTAAAGACCCTAGTTTCTTAAGCTGCGCTGAAAATGCCGACTGCGCTGAAACTTGCCTTCCTCCGCACCCTCTGCACGAGCTCATTGTTGTGTTTCGGTTTCGGTTCTGTATTGCACTGTACGAATGCCATGGAGCGACGCTCATGCATTCCTGTTTTACGCAGGCGACCTGTAAAGAAAAGAGCGTGGGGAGAGTACTCATTGAGTGCGGACGTTTCTTCTGCTTCAGCGCTTCGCGCCAAACCGCGTGTTCGTGCTGGCTGGCGTCCCAGCCCGTCACGTTGGTCACCGCCGTTCTTCGCCTGCTGCTGCGCCGGGACTACCAGCCCGCAACACAGCACTCATGTTTCCCGACGTATTGCCAGATGGCGTCCATATCTCACGCGGCGCCTCTTCTATCATATTTAGACGACATTTGCAGCGAAGCACGCAGATACGCAGCCAATTTTTGGCATCAGCATTTCTCACAGATATAAAACAGAGCTTCTTGATATGCCAATATTTAAGATGATGGTTGTTGAACAAGAACATAAAATATATGAATTACTAGGGCTGTGTCTCGGATATTTCTTTCTCCTTCAAAAAGTATACTTGCCCTATTTGCATATAGTACAAAACATAAAGTTGTTTGGCTGCACGCGCCAAACGCGCGTGCAGACACGTTTTTTATGCGGGTCGCGAAAAAAAAGAATGCCAGGAAAAGAGAACGTGCGCTCTTGTGAACGCTATGGTTATTGCACTGTGGATGAACTCAATAGTGTAATAACAAGCTGCGTTGGCACCAGCCTCTCTTGTTCATTACTTCAACAAAACAAAAAAAGCAGCGTTCAGTTCTTCGCACTTGATCAGATCGTAATGCACGCCTTCTGATACCCAAGTGTAGGATAACCAAACGGGACACGACCTCGGCTAGCCTCCGTCATTTTTCCCCTGCCTGCCTGCCTGTATACCAACATGCATGATACGACAACGCGGTACTTAACTGCGCTAATGAAAGCTGCTCTCCAACACCAGAAAGGAGTGGCTGCTACATTATGGATCCCCATCGCCTAATGAATCCTACTACGCGACCGCTCATAATGGCCTCTGCCGGTCTCTTTTATTACGCCGCTCCTGCCACTTTGCTGAGTTACTGCCCTTCTCCGAAGAGTAAACACTGTCACCGGTCCGTATATTTAGCCGCGTCGTCACCAGTGGCTGCGTCAAGGGTCTCTTAGCGTCTGAACGACGCGCAGAGTTGAGTAGGTCTGCGCACAAGCGGCACTTTGTAACAAAAGTTAATGTGAGAGCTACTACGCCGGTCATTTGACAAACTGCGCAGGTTGTCAAGGACGTTTACGGCTAAGGAAGGACAGCGAAAAATAGTGTCAGCAATTAACGGGCGATACGTTACGACTGATTCATTCACGGCAAGTATGGAAGAATACATAGACCCATCGGCTGAACGCTCAACTTTGCATACTGCCAAACTAAGCTAGTTAAAGGGACACTAAAGCCAAACAAATGAATCAGTTCAGATTGATGAATTGTACTTTGAGAACTCTAATGCCATTATACAGAAGAAAATCAAGGTCAAAGTTTCATTTCTGTGCAGACGCTAAGGTGTCCACGATGTCCACGAGTGCAGATGCGTGGACACCGTCGGCAAACACGTCTATCAGATTGGAGAAGCTGTGACGAGGACTCATACGCTTCCACGGTGTCGCAGTCCTTGCCTCTTGGACTGCAAGCTTTCCTCTACCCGAGTGACGGGACGATGCCTCATCGCCGATAATGAACGATGGCGTGGATACGGGGAACGGCAGGTATTTGACGGGGTGGCTGTATGTCATAGCGGAAGGCGGGTAGTAGCATAGGCGTGCGCAGGGTTCCCCATTAGGGGGGGGGGGCCGAAGGTTCATCGCAGCGCCCCCCACCCTACTAAGTCCATGTATGGGGCAGATTTTGCGGCCCCCCCCCCTCTAGGTGACTTAAGGGTTAATGTACGGGGCAGATATTGCGCCCCCCCTCTTAGATGATTAGGGGAGGCGGCCGCCCCCCCCCCCCTGTCCCCCCTGTGCGCACGCCTATGGGTAGTAGTATGGATGGTTCGGACGGTTCGTCATAGATGACGCGGCGATATGTGGCTGCACCCGATTACAATAACGTGCGACGTAACTGGCGTAGCCACCGGTTCGCTGTTGCGGGCTCTGTCCCCCCTTCGGAGGACACGCTTCACGGAGCTGCTGGGGGTAGGGCTGCTTGGTAGGCTGCACACGAGGCTTAGCCACGACGTCTTCGTAACAGAGAGGTACAGCAGGAGATAGTGGGTTGGGCCTGCCGACGACTTCGGCGTAGCTCGATATCGCCGGCGTAGGAAGGTGTAGGCGGCGGTCGGGCAAGACGTCGGAAATTTCTTGCTCAATCGCGCGGCGGAGTGCAGGCGTGAAGTTCGAAGCAGGCTGTTGCACATGCGACGGAAGAGCGAGAGAGGCACCAAGGGGAGCTGGCGTGCAACTTCCTCACGTTTGAAGGCTATCTGCGCTATATAGTGGGTCTCTCTCTACCGTGCATTGTTCGTGGATGCCGCTTGTTGCGTCGCGCTACCCCTGGTGACATGCTAAAACAGGAGTGCGGTAGGGATCTCTATTCATGCTACTGGGTGGAGCTGGGTTTCTTCCATGCCTCTTTGCTACCACCAGTCCGGCGTGGCCATGCCGGTCATGTGAACCGTGCCTCGCTGACCAATAGCCCTTCTTCCCCCTCCTTAAAACCACCTGCATTAAACGCGGGAGAACAGTCTCCCGTCAGTCTCGCCGTAGCTTGGTCTACACGTCGTCACTCCACGCGCCCTCCTGTCGTTCGGCCTCTCCGTCGGCCCGCCGCGGGTTACGCCGCGCTCCTGCCCTGCACAACACCACTCCTGCTCGGGGTCCGCGAATTGAGCCATCGGTTGAGCTACTGGTCGACCCTGACGCCAGCGTTCAACAAACGCCTTTACACTATACATATATACAGGGCGTCCCAGCTATCACGCAGCATGATTTAAAAAGGGAGGAACGATGTTACGTGAACCACACCTAGCGCATATTGTTCCCAGTATACTGTAGTAGCCACCACTAATTTTTTCGCTAATGAGACTGAGTTAATTAGTCCTAATAATGTTTCTAACTCGACATGTACTCACCTAATCATTATAATGTCAATGAGGCATATGTAGGCATGCTCAAATCACATCTAACTGCGCTGTTTCCAGCAACGTACTAATTACCTGCTCATTTTCTCCGGCTGTTAAAGAAAGCACGCGAAATATGAGAAATAACTTATTGCGGCTGGGAGCGTAGTCTTGAATTGCTACCTCACAGTGATCCCGTTTGAGGGCGCTGCTTCCTCATGCGCGCTGCAGCCTAGTCACGTGTCATTTTTCAGATTTCGCGGGCTTTCCTTATTATAAAAAAAAAGAAAGCCAGCACGCAATTAGTTTGCTGTTGAAAAAAGCGCTGTTAGGTGTCATTTTAATGTGCGTAAATATGCCTCATTTACATTTTAATGATTAAGTGAGTATTTGTGGAGTTAGAAATATAATTGCGACTGATCAACTAAAGCTTATTAACGAAAAAAAAAATTAGTAGTTGCTACTACAGTATACTGGGATCAATATGCACAAGGTGTGCGTCGCGTAACAACGCTCTTATTATTTCAAATAGTGCTGCGTGATATTTACAGTTATAATAATTTAGTGGCTATAGTCTTGTTCCGGCTTTTGCCTAGAAGGAAGGAAGGAGAAGGAGAGAAAGGAAAGGCAGGGATGTTAACCAGTCTAGAAGGACCGGTATGCTACCCTACACTGGGGGAAGGGATGGGGGAGATATAAAGATAGAGAGAGAGAGAAAAGAAGAGCACGCACGCACAAAAAGTCACACACATCTCACGGTCATCAATAACTTTTGCCTAGAGTCTATCTATATGATACTAGTCGTCCCCTATTGTGAGCTGTTCAGCAAGGCCGCAGCAGTGGTCATGGTGTCAGAAAAGTCTGTGGAGATTCGTTTACTACGCAAGTCCTTCTGCACGCTATGGTTCTTTACGGTATGTTCATTGAAACGCCAGCGAAAATACATGTTAGGATATAATCGGTGCGATGTACACATGTATACCCCTATTGAGGCACTGCGACGAGATGGGCTCCATTGAAGACAGTGCCACAAAAGGCAGCACGAATAAAGGAATTGCGATTACGCCGGCGTATCGACCGTAGGGTATAACTGCGATTAAATGCAGCGCTGTTTAAGGGACCGCCTCGTCGTCGTTTCATGTCTCACGCTGTTGTCACGCATTCTCATGTCTCCCGGGGGTCTCACGTTCGATACAAATAACCCCGAGAAGGCTGCACGTTTGGAATGCCATCGCGCGTTTGAACGTGAACGCCAGCGTCGCCGTAGAGCTAATTCGTCTGTGCGAGCCAGCGAAGCGACAGCGAAACGCCAGCGTCGGAAGATCTAGGAAAGAGATCAGCAGAGGCGAAACGCGAGCGCCGGGAGTTATCGTGCTCTGAGTAGCAAACAGTAGAAAAATAGAAGAAAGGAGACCACAAAACACAAAATAGATAATCGCAAAACAAATAAGGTAATCACACGAAAAGAACAGGAATGCAAAGAAAATATCACGTAATCACACGAAAAGAACAGAAAAGAACAGAAAACAGCAGATATACACAAGACAAACACATGGGAAACACAGACGTACAGCTTTCACTTGGGGTGCAACTGGCGTTGATTTTTTTCTTAGCGTTACATTACAGCATGACAACAGACTAGCAGTGCTACAGAAAGTCGATATAGATAGTGCGACAGCACGCGCGCTGTCTCTCCTTTTTGCTTGCGTCCATACCCTGTTACCGTGAGGCAGCAGGTAGCCCTAACCAAAACCACTGCTTGCACTACAGCGCTTCGCAAGAGCGTTACATTAACGCGCCTTTACTCGATTTCCTACCGCATTACTTGTTCTCGCAGACGAAGGAACCAGATACTCGAGCCGCTACGCAAAAGTGTCGAAGCAGCGATCACAGCCCAGCGAGGTATTCGTGCTCTTGCGCGCATATCGCGAAATAAGCCGCGGACGACACACGATGTAGTAACCTTTAATTATACCGTGTTACCAATAGCGACTGGCTTGCTGGCTGAACATTTTGCCGATAAGGCTCTACTAATGCTGGGTCGGTATAAAAACAACAAACAATATCATGCGAACTCCTATCTGCAGTTACTTCTGTATGCACACAACTCACGCACTAATTACGCTCTTCAGAGAGCCCCGTAATTCCTCTGGAACACTCTGTGCAGATGCAAGCATAAACACGCGCTTATCGCGACAGCAGCGTCAATATTATTTTTACACATAGAAAAACTTTAGTTTCTAAGTGGATTACAGGCGCTTGAGCCAATCTCATTTCTTTTTTCTCTTTTTGCGACACACACGCACGCGTACGCACGCACACACGCACGGGCACGCACACATACACACACACACACACCGATTTCCCGCCTCTATTTATCGCGTGAATGAAGGGTATTAGAGCTCCCCGACACGTGCTTGTAGCAACAACCAGGTTTTACGCTTTGCAAGCGACGTGAAAGGCCTACCACATCGAAGTTACGCAATAGAATCGGCTTACCCTTAATGAGCCATTTGCAGCGCGTTCAAAGAAATGACGCTTCGTTTAAGCACATATCAAACCGCAATGTGTGTCTACGAAAGAAAAGAACAAAATAAACTTGCAAGTGTAGGCGGGCAGGCGCTTCGATATCAATTCCAGGTTAAGAAAATTGGGCAACTTTGCTTCATACGTAGGTTCTACCGTTCAAGCAAGAAAAATATTTACAGGCACTTACGCATAGCCAACGTTTGCGCGTCTTGCTTCAATGCAATCATCTAAGCTTTCAGTTCTTGCAGAACCAGGCGGATAGCTGTGAAATGAATGTGTTGACATTACGTAGGCCTCGCTATGATGCAAGCGTAACTACTCCCAGAGACCCATTCCATGAACGGAGTGTTCTTAGAACTCCGTGGCACATGTCTCCAGAAAGAGCCACTGAGCTGCTATACGTTTCGCAAGCGAGTCAAATGGCCTGCTCTTCAACACTACTCAATGAAGTCACTTGAATCCTAATGAATGTTTGCAGTGTGTTGAAAGAACTGACGTTTCCTTTGAGCGCTCGCCGACACGCCCTTCTTGTTCAGCAAAAAACTAAATCTAAAAAAGCTTGCACATATAGGTGAAGCTTTGGAATCAACATTCAGCAAAACTCGCAGGCGCTCCAAAGTCGCAATGAACAAAAACTATTTTTCAGTTGCGAATGGGCTCATTAAGAATGCGTGACAGCGCGGCAAACTTTTCTGAGGGGTAATTACGTCTGAAGAGAAACTGCGCCGTGAAGCAAGCACCACTATACCCAATTATCCCGTTGAAATCTGGACTATACTCAACGGAAGAGACGTTCGTGTGGTTTCAAACGGGGAACGCTGAAAGCTTTGCTATGAAATACGTCCAGAAACGAGCCGCGTTTCTATCCACTTGTCCCAACCACGCGCCAGTTATGTAAATGGCGAAAATGAATTAGAGACGGACTGCGTTGAACTGTCCTATTAGTCCTCACGTAGCGCGGCAATTAGACAGGTGTTGCTGCGAGTTGCTTTCAGATCCAGATTTTACGTTCTTTTCTGTTAGCGAGCTGAACGAACCAAGTGAGCGCGCTTGAATTCACATAAAACGTGCTCCTGTGCCGGCATCAAATGCAAAGTATACCTTCCTAATGTAGTGGTATTCTTCACGTTGCACACCCATTTAGCCGGAACTCAAAGGTCCACAAACATTCGTGAAGAGAGGCGAGCGGTTATATAGCCAAGAAATTTCTGCATGAGAAGGCGCTTCCCACTTTTATTTAAATAAATGTACATGCGCCAGAGCTAGGTTCGTGAAATTGAAACATTCGAATTATGATAATGATATAGTGCTTAAATGGCAGGAAAGTTAAGTAGGAATAGAAGATGATAATTTTAACAAAAAAAAAAAAAAACGTCTTACATGGTGACCACTCTTCTAACTTACAGAGTATTTTTTGTCTTCCTGCTAATAAAAAACTGGTTTCCTAAAAAAAATTGCTAAAACTGAATGTTAACAAGGCCAAAACAAGTAATGCTTCAGTCTAAACGAGCGTTTTCAGATGGCCCCGCTTCTGCTAAGGAATACGGTAAGCGAAGTGGTTCAGTGCCTAAAAACTTCGGGTGTGCAGTTTTCTCAGTATTTATTGTGGGATGCGCACATTGATTAGCTAACAACCAAAAGTACCACGTGCACTCGGCTTTATGCCTGGCCACTGTGTAGTATTATCCTATCACTTAATCTTCTTACGTGCAACGAACTCTTTTACGTAACACTAATTTCTGGAACGCTAATATCGGCGACCACCGCTGCAGAGAAACCCGAGAGATTAACACTGTGCGAAAGTGAATAATTAGGCTAATGAACCACGTTCCCCACATTGCCCAGTTTACACCCCCCCCCCCCCCCATCCCCAAACGGCGTTTCAGAAACTGTGTGTTCTCAGTGTAGCGTCACTGTATAATTTCGAGCCTTGCCACCCGTATACATTAGGAAGCATAATGAATTAAAGATGCTTTATTCACCTGGCATTACCTGAACGTAATGCGAGAGCTTACGAGATATAATCCTCGGCGATGGCTTGTGTAGTGTTGTCCCACAGACCGTAAGGAAAAAAATAATTCAGGAGTCATTCCACTCAGTGGTGGGTGAACAGCGAAGCCCTGTAGCACACGGGCTCATAGGGGGCACGGAAATTTGAAGAAATGTACAGAAAGTCTACTTTGACTTTAACATATGATCCTCTGAAGCCCTTCCACCTCAATATGTGTGGGCCAGAAGTGAAACGCACATCTTTTTATTTGTTTAATTATGCAATAATTATTTTGCTTATTTGTTTGTTAAATTACGCACACGCGCACACAGATACGTACAATACTCTCTCTCTCTCTTTTTTTGCCGTGGACAACTTCATCTTTAGTAGACCAGTGGTATTTGCAATTTCTATGACATATAACCTGCGAGAGTGTCCTGTTGGGGGGGGGGGGGGGGGGAGGGGGCACAGTTCGCGGAGTATACGAATGACCTAGTTATACGCAATAATAGCAATTTGAGGCTACGAATTCGTGTAGGACTGCGTCATCATCCGACCTCACCATAGGTGCACGGACAAAACCCGAGCGGGAAACAGGAAAAACAAGAAAAAAATGACGACTTGCTGGCACTTACATCTGAAAGAAACGTACGTTTGAATAACTATTATAACCCGCCGGACCACCTGGCGCATGGGCAAACAACAATACATCTCAATAAGAAAATCCTTACTTTCCTACTGCCTGTCAGAACCTTAATGAAAACCAATAGACAATGAAGGTATATGGTACGTCATTTCTACTCTTTTTATTGTATTGTAGCAATTATGGCATACGTGTGAAGAAGGTAGTGGACAAAAAGACATGCCGCCGGCAGGGATCGAACCTGCAACCTTCAGATAATGCACCCGACGCTCTACCGATTGAGCTACTGGGGCGATCGTCCTCTCATCGGCCTTATCGAGTATTTATACGCTGGCTAATTTAGGTGCGTTAGTCAGCTGCGCTCTTAGCCATGACGGCGAGGGGGGAACTCCCCATTTTACCAGCCTGCGTCTCGTACCGCGTGATCTTCTTAACGAGTTAGCAGCTGACCTATAAGCCCTCGTATATTTCCTGAAGGCATCAAGTCTGACGGAACGAGACTCTCGCTATGACGCCCTTAAATTTCCTTCTTTCGTACGTTCCTACTGTGTCGTTTAGGAAATTCATCTCTTTATCAGAGAGCAGCGACGACGTATCGCTGTCCCAATTGTCTGTCTGTCTTGTTACGTGGAACGCTTCCAAAGTTTCTCGTTAACTCTTCTTTGCATTCGACCTAAAATACCCGCATCGTCAGACGAAGGTGTGCACCCGCACATTTTGCAATGGTTTGGCAGCTGAGCACCGTCATTTGCGAGGAGAGAGGCCTTGCATTTCCCAATGCGATCATTGATTCACGGGCCAGTTTGGGCGACGTATGCTTTGTCACACGATAAAGGAATGTGACAATTCACTTGTGTAGTGCAAGGCACAGATTTCACAATTTAATTTGTGCCGCACGATGCCCTTCTTAACGATTGCTCGTTGATTCGGCTGCACTGGCCACTCAACATCCCCGTGTTACAGTGTACCAACTAGCCCAGTTCAAAGCATTGTTACTGAGCAACAACGGCTGCAAGTCAGCTGAGCGAATGTATATGGCCACGCATTCGCAGGAGGACAGAATCCGCTGTAAATCCATAATTTTCTGTAACGCCTAAAGAAAAATATGCAAGTGAGCTGTAAGCAAAGGAAACTTGACGAAGAATTTACGCTTATCGCAGACACTGCTAATCACCATGAAGCATAGGTATCACTTCAGCACGCACTCAGTTATCTGCGCTGGAACGACCTTCTAGCCGGAGCATTTCCTGTTACTCGATTATATTACGAAAAAACTGTAGCATAAATAGGAGCCCACTGAGCTTTTGTACAAGTGGGCTCTCCAAGGACTGAAAAAAGATCTAATTATTCTTGATGTCTAGTTGCATTAGGGCATTGGAGGATTAACGCAAAAAAAAAATTTCGGCAGTATCCGTTACTTGTGGTTGTTAAAGAGGGAGTAAGGCAGGATTATTAGCGAAGCGACACCCGCTATTCAATATACGCGACTTTTAGTCAAATGCACAGATCCAATCCCGACCTGTTAATAGGATTTACGCGCTTTCCGATAGAGCTGGCGCGAAGCTTAGCGTTCCGGCTCGCCGTCGATCGGCTTCCGAATAAAAATGGGCGCTGGGAAACTCGAAATAAAGAGATCAGGTGGTGATATTATCGCCACCATGCTGCTGGCTCAGCCAATTGTGGTTGAGTAAAGTTTGTTGCTGGGCGAGTTGATTGACGACTAGGGAATACATGTTAGCACGGCAAGAAAACAAATACTTAATAATGGAGGGTTAGCAGCTGAGAGATCGACCATTATAACTGTGGTGTCAAGAGAATACAACAAATGCTCGTGCTTGCAGCGGCCACGTCCATCTCTGACGTGGAAAGCATCCAACATCGCTGGTGCCAACGTGTCAATGGTGAACGTGGGAGCATCAGTTATCTTGAACGAATAAAGACAATGCACACTTGCCCGGGCAGGTTGTCAGCCACAGACCAAGATAGTCGGCAGCAGTAGTGATGCGTTGGCACGAGGAATTTGGAGGCTTTACGTAATAATAAGAGTGGCACGAAGTGCAGTGACACATCTGAAACAGCGAGAAGCGGTGTAGAAGGGTTTCCTATATGAAATTAATTCTACTCACTATGACATATATTCGTTACGCTTACTTAGAATATATAGGTACGGTGTGTCGTTTTAGTTTAGTCGTGCAGATAAAAAGTCAGGAAATAGCACACCTATGGAAGTAGTTTTAATAGTGCCATATATAAGCTGATTGAAGTATTGCTACATATGTTAGGTTTGTTTCGGTGAACCGAAAATGCGACGACATGTAGCATGACTTGGATTAAGACACCGTGAGGCCCGTCGAGAGCTAGCAAGGCCATGTGAGAGGTTCTAAAAGAATTCTTCGAATTATTATTCGGATGTCTGTCCATCTAGAGAGGCTCACAACTGAACTGTGGTGTCAGTCCTTCAAACGAAATGGATGGAAATAACCGTCTTCAGAGGTCGTACAGGTTTTAGAGAATTTAAGCATTATGATTAGGTGCTAATTAAAATTTTCTCCTACGGTCAAGTTTTATTTAGATTTAGAAATGACATATCGGGGTGACGGCCCTGCATGATCATTTTCCAATGCATAAACTTATGGTATTCGCTCCCTCGTAAAAATGGCCTAATAATGTTCTGAGAGTTGCAATGACAATCGCTGAATATGCATTGTGAGTAAAATCGTTAGAACAGGACGCAGTTTCCTTCAAAGGCTGCTCCTCCTCGCTAAAACGCTGAATGAAACAAAGTACACCAGCTAGACTCAAGCTAGTTCGACAAAAATGAAGAAAAACGTTCTTATGTGCGCTATCGCATTTTGTCTCTATAATATGAAAACTTCGGGCAACGTGGATGAGTACCCGAGTTGGATATTCATCAGATTGTCATTTAGGTATAGTAATCCGCGATAACTATTTAAATATTCGGGCTGCATTCCCTTGAGACTATGTAGCGTAGATTTTCCCGTTACGCCTCCTCAAAACGCCCTACTGTACTGTAAAGGGTGCTTCTTCCCACTAACACATTAAATGCAACAAATCCCACTTTCTGAAATGCTAATTAGAGACATTAGAGAGAATGTAGATGCATCAATAATATGAGAAACCTACTTCAACAATGCGAAATGTAGGAAAAATAATCTAATATGCCCGTTTATGTATGCAAAGAGCATTCTCTTGAGATTCTGAATCGCTCTGTTTCCGCTTCTCATCGCGCAAATAAACAGCAAACACTTTCCTTTGAAGAGGCCTCCTATGCACAAACAATGTAAATGCAACGAAGTCTATTTTCCGGTCTTTAATTTATGCGGATTATGAAACGAAAATAGGTTCATCTGTGTGTTACAAAATTCTACCTCAACAAATGAAATCTGGCAAAAGTCGTCTAACTATGGCTCTCAAAGTATGCGAACAGCGCTCTCTTGACATAATAAATCGCCCTGTTTTTTTTTTTTTTGCTCCTATAACAGATTAGCAGTTCTGGTACACCTTCTCGCAAGGGGTATTTCTCCCCATAGCCTTTTCATTTCAACAAAGCTCAATTTGTGAAGTTTGAATTAAGCGGATTATATAAAAGAAGGTACATTTGTATTTGTAGCTCTTGAGGGCGTCGAGCGTACAACACTGAGGGTCCAAAAATTAAACATCTAACAAATATTTTCCCCCGTAACACCATAACAAAGCGAATAAGCAGCACATACAATATACAACTTGACTAATACCATGACGCTCCTATATAACCGGTTCATCTGTATTAGATGTGAAGCATCTTATAGTGGAGTTCAATCCGGTGGTGGTGGTGGTGTGCGGCGTGACCACACTTACTGCGCATGCGCAAACCCTCCCCACTTCCCCTCTCCCCTCCCCCTCTCCACATCACCTCTCCCCTTCCCTTTCCCACTCCCATTTCCCCTCTCTTTTCCCTTTCACACCCCTCTCCTTTCCCCTCTCCACTCCTCCTATCTACTCCCCTCTCCACTCCTCCTCTCCCCTTCCCTTTCCCCCTCTCCCCTTCCCTTTCCCCATCCCATTTTCCTTTCTCCTCTCCCTCCCCATTCCCTTTCTCCACTTCCCCTCTCCCTTTTCCCCCTCACCACTCCACCTCTGAAACGCGGGCTCTACATGCCGAAACACTGCTTCGCATCGCCTCATGGTCCCCTTTAGCGGGAGATGGTGTATTTTATAAAAACATTTACCTCCAGCATATAAAATCTGGCAGATGGCATCCACTATTACTTTCCAAGATGTCCAGGCAGAATATTGTCTGGTAAATTAGAAGAACTTAATTGAAGTAAAGTAATTGCACTTTTTGCGAAAAGTTTTATCTTTGGATATGGAATCGTCCTTCTCTTCGTTCTTCCTGTTTCAAACTAAAAGGATACGCTTTTCTGTAAAAAAATTCGGCAGATCCCACGTACCGTGGGAATCGATGTTATGCGAAGCATGTGCGGGATGGTGACTGTGGCGTAATTTTTCACATTGAACGAAACGTTGCGGTCTGACGCAAGAGAAATATGGAAGTGGTATACGCACACTCATATGTTGAATAGTCGCACATTTAATATATAACCAGTCGTTTACAGTTGCGTAACGATGCCAACAGCAATATGGGTGTTACCAACACCAGACTCGCTATGCTGATATGTAGTGCTTATATTCTTCAATACTGGAAAGCGCGAATTCGAACAGGACAAAGAAGGAACACAGATGCACAGGGCAGGCGTTACTCGCACCTAAGTTTCAATCAGGAAAAGTTTCCCTAGATATCTACACAGCCGAGGTGCACGCGCAGACGCACTGCATGCACGTAACAGTCATAGTTACAGTTGCAATGCTTATACTTGTCCGTTATGACGAAGAACGCACGCACGTTTCACGAACCCATGTGTATGTACAGAAGGGATTCTTGACAGTTCTTGAACAAGGTCATCATCACCGCGATCAGTGAGCACCAGCAACTGGACCGGACTTGTTAATCGGATCCGTTCATGATCGCGGCTATGCGAAGTCTAAGTGTAGTGAAGTGCGATGTATAGTGCAGCTGGTAGAAATAATGGATGCCTTTTACGATGAAATGGTCTACGATGCCTCCTGTCGTGCAGATGGCAGCGAGGTCTTTTGATGCCCTCTCCACATCCAATCTGTCATTCACGCAGTATAAAGACCAAGCGTTGATGGGTATTGATAAATCAATCACTCAAGTCACCGGTATTGATGAGTGGCCTTGTTCTCTTAGCGATTTATTGTAGTAAGCATTGACCCCGGTTTTCGCGTAATCCACGTGGTCCCCGTTGCAGACCACATGGACGAGTGGATGGTAGTTGAGCGTCTTCCAGGAGTGTTCTGTCTTCACTTTCTCACTTTCCTTGCGTGCGCCGCGGTGGTGTAGCGGTTAAGGTGCTCGGCTGCTGACCCGAAGGTCGCGGGTTCAATCCCAGCATTTCGATTGAGGCGAAATGATAGATGTCCGTGTCCTGTGCGATCTGGGTACACGTTAAAGAATACCCGATGGTCAAAATTTTCAGAGCCCTTCGCTGCGGTGTCTCTCATATCACATCGTAGTTTTCGGACATAAAACCCCAACAATTATTATTATAACTATTCTTGCATGTCTATGTGTGTGTTCGCGGTTACTGTGTTGGTTGAGACTCTGTATCACCTGTGGCACATACCCGCATAACATTAACTCTGATATGCGGGTATGTGCCACACGTGACTGAGAGAAAGGGTTTCATGACGTAGTCGACACGTATTTTGCGTTATTAAATGCGAAGCATTTCTTAGCGAACCTCTGGCACTTTGTGCGTTTCTATCTACGTATCTATCTATCTATCTATCTATCTCGCCGCCTACGTCTGGGTGCTCTCGTGATCGCCTGCTTAACTTGGTGCAGACCAACATTAGCATGGGAGGGTAAGAGGACTTGACGAATATGACTGTGTGATCATGACATGAATAACGTGAAAATCCTGTCGCGTGCGTCGTCAAACCCTGTCCTCCAGACACGTGTGGCACATACTCGTTTACCACCGGCCGCGGTGTACGGGTATGCGCCACAGGTGATTGACAGTTTATATCTACCCAGGAACGGCGAGAACAGACATTAGCAATTTAAATGCGAGGGCGTTAAGAAAAAACGACATCGGCAGCGTTGACACGTCGAATGGAAAGAATAAAAATCAGGATCCAAGCTGGAATCGAACCCAAGAATTCTGCGTGGCAATCAGGTATTCTACCGCAAAGCCACGCCAGGTCTACAAACTGGTTTGGAAAAACAGCCTATGCAGGCGTAATGTCGGTGCAACATCAGCTGTGGTTGTGGTGCTCGGTATCTAATTTTACAAGAAAGCAATAAACACTAGATAGGCAGTCCAACAATACAGGCGTCATATCAGATTAACGTCCGTGATTCCAGTGTTGGCTCCGCTTTTGTAGCAGTCTAATAAGCATTACATTTGTATTTCTATGATTCAGCAAGCTATATTGAAGCATTGCTCGACCCCGGAGGAATACATTAACGAAACTTACGTATGATATTCACAGCATCGCAGCGTAAAGTGCACTTAGTCTGCCAGAACGACGCAGTGTCCTCTTCATTTCTTGCAGTACTGGGCGATGGCCTCATGCTGACTGAGGATGATGCCAGATTGATTTACAGCCGCTTTGTAGACTAGGCTACGTAGGTCACATACGCCCAGGTAGTCTACAAATACGACAAGCGCCATCCACTGATGTTGGTCTACGTAGCCCTATCCAGGCCTACCAGCCTCAACGGCCTAAATCTCAGCAACGCGATGGGTGACTTAGATTCCAACATGTCGCCGGCTCTATATACAGACAATTTGTCGACGAAATGAGCGAGGCATCCACGATTTCTAACAGCTGTACTATAACTCATACTTCACTACACATGGACCCCTCGCCACCGCGATCGCGACCGGATGCGATAATAAGTCATTACCAGCGTCTAGTGCTCACTGATCACGGTAATGATGACCTTGTTCAAGAACTGTTAGGAGCCCCTTCCACAAATGCACACGGGTTCGTGAAACGTGAGTACTTTCTCCATGATAACGGACAAGTATAAGCACTACATATCAGCTTACCGCTTCTGGCGTTCGTACTAATACCCACGTTGCCGTTGGCAGCGTTACCCAACTTTAAACTACTGGTTTATAATACATATGCGGCTCTTCAGCATAGATGTGTGTGTGCGTATAAAATTTATATAAATATTTAGCATCATTTCGTAACGTATCGCTCAGTAAAAAAAAAAAAATTACGTCACAGTTACCTTCCCGCCACATGCTTCGCATAACGTCGACTTCCACGGTACGTGGGATCTGCCGAATTTTTTCATGTCATGACCAGTGAATCGTGTTCGTCATACATTGATCCCCTGCTATGCCAATTTTGGTATATTACAAGTTATGGAGACGACCAGGAGAGCGCTCAGACGTAGGCGGCTAGATAGATAGATAGATAGATAGATAGATAGATAGATAGATAGATAGATAGATAGATAGATAGATAGATAGATAGATAGATAGATAGATAGATAGATAGATAGATAGATAGATAGATAGATAGATAGATAGATAGATAGATAGATAGATAGATAGATAGATAGATAGATAGATAGATAGATAGATAGATAGATAGATAGATAGATAGATAGATAGATAGATAGATAGATAGATAGATAGAAACGGCCAAAGTGCCTGGGGTTCGCTAAGAAATGCTTCGCATTTAAAAGGGTCCGTTGGTGGTCTAGTTGGTACATATCTTGATATATATGTTTAGTACCGCTGCACATACTCAGTACATTTCTGTAAAGCGTGCTCCTCCGCACTAACCTCTCAAGTGTAACAAAGTCCGCTTTCAGCTTCAGCGCTGTAACTTCGGCTCTGGAGTGTTCAGCGTGCTTCACCAGACTGGCGAAACAGCCGGAAAGAAAGCTATAAAACAGCGTAACAAGGGACAGGAAAGAAAACATAGGTGTGGCGGCTTTGTGTAGTAGTCTTCTCGTGATTTACAATGAAGGGGGGGGGGGGGAGAAACGCGAATAGCTCGGCGCGCTGTTTTCACCACACTCTGACTTTGGTGGCAATAAAAAGATGCTAGAGGATTCATGGTTGTTTCATGGCTTTTTTTCACCATGCATGCTGCAACAGCTTGAAAATATATGCAAACAACACAGAATGTAGATGCCGCATGTTCGCTTTTCTTTCTGGCCACGTTGTACCAACGCTGTTGCCCGAAGAAAAATTGGTTCGCTAATGCCAACAATGTTTTGCGAATCTCGAATATTCTTGCTGCCCTCTGTCTACTGCATGAAAACAGATTGAAGTTTTTGGTCTCGCACAAGTTGCGGCGTTGCGGCTCTTGCATAAACACGAAATAATAAGGTTTAGCTCAATTTTTCAAATACAATGCATAGAATCAGACTTCCTGTTGTGATGTGTGAAATGTTTCACCCATCCCTTCAAGGGCCTCAATGTCATCTTTAGATGTAGACTTGTCTCAGTTAGTTGTTCTCGAGCCTCCTATGGCGTTGCATACTTGTTCTACCTTACCGCATAAGCCACTAGGCACTGACTGAACGTCTGCCATCGCGTGCTTTTTCCGCGTTACGCCATAGCAGTCTCCACAGTCACCAGCTGTCAACAAGAGTGTTCAACACTCGCCGTCATGGCTGCGAGAGGCACTGGCTAACACTCCCGGGATTACACGAATCGTAAATACGCAATAAGGTGGATGAGAAAGCAACCGCCGCTGTAGCTCAATTGGTAGAGCAACTGACGCGTCATCCTAAGGTTGTAGGTCCGGCCCCTACCTGCCGCAAGTTCATTTTTTCATCCGTTGTAACTCCTGCCCTTTATGCCATAATTACTCTAAACATACAAATAATATCCCCTACACTTTCCTTAGCTTCATTGTCTGCTCATTTTATTAGGTTGTGTGGATAGCCGCCAGTATGACGAGGCACGTCAACGCACTTGTTGAAAATTTTTTGCTCATGCGAGCGCAATCGGTTCTGAGCTATCAATCAATGAAATCTGCGCTTGACTACAAAACAACGCAGTAATAAACGTGATGAAACGCTTTCCCGAACTGATCACAGCCCTAAAGAGAGAGGTGCAAGCCAGGCTTAAAATAAAACGTATGTCCGGAACAATGTAAAATCACATTCTTTTACAAATAAATCCGAGCAAGCGCGTGCAGACATGCTCCCTCTCCCCCTTTTTTTCTTCTATTCTCTTTTTTCTCATTGCAACCACGCGGGCATCGTGCTATTTTTGCCGTCGGACAGTAATAAACCGATTGGCTTATAAAGTGGTTCCAGTGAATGAAGTTTGAGGCTGGCAGCATAGGAAGTGTCAAACGATCTCATCGCCTTCGTGAGAAAACGCTTTCGGAGGAAAATACATTAGGACCAAGGCTCTATTCCGTTTCCTAAACTGGAAAGTCCAGGCCTTTCGAGCGCTCGCGAACACTTAGCGAGTACTGTGTGTGTTCACGTGAACCGCCCTTTTGTAGTCTTTTCCAACTTCCCTTTCTTCTCTATTCCTACCTATGACACCGACTCTCCTCCTCGCAAAGAAGTGTAAGAGTAACCAGCCGAGCACGTGACTGGTTAACGTCCCTGCCATTTCCTTTAGTTTATCTGTTTCTCTGGACTGGCACGTCAGGAAACTAGCAATAAAAATGTACCGAATGGATTCGCCATGGGAGTGTACATGCACTGACGCTTTTCCGATTGCGGTTTGGACGGGCATAGCGCGGCGTTCATTACGGGCTTGCAACCACACATCGGCGCTTAAAGACCCACCGATCCGCATGTGTACAGACGCACACACCTCGCGCAGGAAGAGCTGTGCGGGTTTCATCGACATCTGTGGTTTCACGTGTGGGCGAGTCACTAGTAAACCCCGCTGTGCCGGAAGTTCTCCCGATATCGGTGGCCACTGAATATGGCGAAAGTGCGTTCGGGCAGGCCTGATTGCCTCATCACCATTGCTTTCGTTCGTTCCTTCGGCATCATAAGACAGGACGCATGAGTTATTTGCCCGTCATCAGCAAGTTCGCGCTTGCTTGCACAACAGCTAGCAGATTGGGAACTGTGAATACTTTCTATGTGATATTTCGGATACATTGCCGCGCTTATACGTCCCCGTATACCACTTTTCACGCACGCACGCTCGTGCACACACGCGGCAACACACAAGCGTGTCGTGCTTGTGTACGCGCGCACGCGGCAGATGATGTCTATATGGTTAGTTTGATGTTCCCAACCACCATTTGTAGTGGATCCTTCCGACGCTTCAGCAACCTATTCAAGGCTTATAGACGAAATTAATAGACATGTAGCAGTGAACTGTCTTGGCACGCAAACAACAATAAGTTTGATGTGACAAAGTTGAACCTATGTAATTAGCATTCGAGAAGTGCCCATCCAGCTTTATCGCCCTTTGTTTCAATGCCGACGTACCATTGAAGCAAAGGGCGACTTGATGACATACCAAGTAGGCTTACCAAAATTCTTTCCTCTCACGATGGTCTGGAGTCAACATTAGTCAGCACAGTAGTAAGCGATATTCTCTGTGTGCCGTATCGAGGGCATTAAGTCAGACGAAGATTCTTCAAGAATCGTTTTACTACCACCTCAATACACGTTGTACTGTGCGCCATAATTACAATGTGGAGATTTGCTATTTAATTAGGTTGAGTTCACTAGTGCAAGAGCACCCGCCGCTGTGGTGGAACAGTTACGGTGCTTTACTGCTGACCCAAAAGTCTCGGTATCGAATCCCTGCCGCGGCGGCCGCATTTCGATAGGGGCGAAATGCTGAAGGTGCGTGTGCTTCGATTTAGGTGCGCGTTAAAGAACCGCAGTTGGACGAAATTCCCGGAGCTCTCCACTACCGCGTCTCTCATAATGGTATCGTGGCTTTGGGACGTATATAAAACACAAACAGTCGCAAAACAGTTTTAGTCGCAAAGCGACTAAAGACTTTCCTGCGACAGCCAGACAGAGTGAACAGGCCTGCAAGGAAAAAATACGTGCAAAGTTGAATGCAGAAGAAAGTAGGCTTGAAGACCAAGCTATTGAACCATGAACGTGGGCCTAACGTCGAGTAAAAGAAAGTTTCGCGGCTTCCTTTCTTGTTTTCCACGTACTCCTACCCAGAAATCGTTTGAACGAAACTTGTCAAGAATGCGGCGAACTCCGTGGTATGCGTGCGTAAAGGGGAGTCCGCGCGTGTGCATGTTAGGGAGCGTTAGGATGCACAGGTGGGCCACGCAATGTGGTGAATGCACAACTACTTCAGTTCTCCCCAGAGGATCACATCGATCTTGAGACTCGCATTCCTCCACCGAACACATCGTCTTGCACCCCATCGAGTTTCAGTTTCGTAGGCACAAAGCTCGCGGACGAAACATCTCGCTTTTTTATGTATGTTCCTCAGACTAAGCTCAAGGAGGATAAAAAGCATGTAAAGTTCTACGAAAGACATGAGTTACAAAAGACAAGAAATTTTAGCTGATAAAAAAAATCTTCTTTCGGAAGTTCTTATATACTATCAATAATAATAATTGCTGGAGCTTAACCTCCCAAAACCACAATATGAATATCTATACTATAAACTATCAAGTTGTACTCGACAGCGAAAGAAAAAAGAAAGGGCAGACGGACGGACGGACGGACGGACGGATAGATAGATAGATAGATAGATAGATAGATAGATAGATAGATAGATAGATAGATAGATAGATAGATAGATAGATAGATAGATAGATAGATAGATAGATAGATAGATAGATAGATAGATAGATAGATAGATAGATAGATAGATAGATAGATAGATAGATAGATAGATAGATAGATAGATAGATAGATAGATAGATAGATAGATAGATAGATAGATAGATAGATAGATAGATAGATAGATAGATAGATAGATAGATAGATAGATAGCAAAAAGTAGAAAGCATGAAGGATCGAACGTTCTTTCTAAACCTGCCGCTTTGCTCCTACAGTAAAAGCTAGATAATGTGTGTGTACGTTAATTTAAAAATAATAATGCTCGACGACCGCGGCGTTTCTTAGTACACTGAGAAAAGTGAAAGCTCAATCGATCACTTTTACTGTCCGCTCGCTCCACTAACGACAAATCCTTGTCGAAACAAAGCATTTACTGCGCTGTCACCACCTCGTTCCATTTTTCACTGTCGAGAAAAAAGAATATCTCCATTCGAGGTTTGTGCTTTGGTTCGCTCGCGAAAAAACATTTGAAGATAGCCAGAAATAGGTAGGCGGCAGTTAGTGTAAGAAAACTTCGCGTAGACGGACTCTATCTGTTATCACTATTTTTGTTTGTTTGACTTGTTCAAGTTCCCACGTGAAAAAGATGCCACTGAGAATAGTATCCATTTCCATCTTCCTTTTTCAGAAGCGAGCTGCGACATGAATTACTAACGAAAGATTACGAAGATATTCTTTCCGCTTTAATACTTTTGGAATGACGTATAAAATAGAAGCATTCGAATACTAAAGTCGAACCTTTTGACTACAGGAATTGTAAAGATTAGTGCTTTGTCACGGTGGACGGGCAGGTCATTCTTCGAAATCTTTAGTATCATTTCTATTAAAATAAATGTTTGTTTTCTTCATGAGTAACTGAAGGTCTAGGAGTCTGTCTGCAATTTGGTATACCAGTTTATTTATTTATTCGTTGGTTCAATCAATGCTACATACATAACAAAGGACAACGGAAGGAATGAATCCTTTCGCGCCTAGGCCACGATGACTTAGAACTATTTGAACACTAGAGAAACAATCTTCAGCATGGGTCGGCAAAAAAACTTGAGCTCACAACTCTTTGCTGTCCGAAGGGCCCGGACCGTAGCAGAGGAGCTACATCTTCCTGTGCCGACCTGGGTGGAGCCACCGACCGTGTGAAGAGATGGAGCCTCTTCGCTTCTACCCCTGCTCCCGATCCCTTTGGTCTTTTTCATTAAAGTTCCTCGCTCGCTCGCTCACGCAGACTCACTCAAGAAATATATGTTGCTCTGAGGGCTCACTCAGACTCACCAAAACTTTCCTCAACCGGACTCACTCGTACTCAGACTCACTATGCTTTTTCTCAGCCGAACTCACTCAGACTCACGACTTCACCTGAGCCTGAGTGAGTAGACTCATGAGACCGTTGGCGTAAAATTAGCTTTTTGGTTCATGGCGTCAATCCTCTTTAACGCTAGTATCTTACATAATGAGTGCTCTACGATATGCCTTTTGATCTTGCACCTTCAAATACGAGTTGTCATCTTATATTACATATCGATCCAGTAAGGACATTTTTATGAAATACGCGACTCACACGAGATATTTTTATCAAAAACGTTCCATGAGAGAGTTTGCAGGGGGAGGTCATGGCACCCCTTCCCCAAACCCACGCCTCTAATCAACAAATATTCAGGTGACGCATGAATGATAGTGCGCTGAGATATGCATGAATAAGCTTGAGTATAAACGTAAGCCGGGATAAGGCTGATAGTAATGATGAAGATGAGCAGATAGGATCATAAGTCGGCAACAAGAGGTGGAGCTCAATCGGACTCACTCAAGAAATGTATTTTGAGCTAAGGGCTCACTCGGACTCAGACTTACCAATATTTTCCTCAACTGTACTCAGTCGGACTCAGACTCACTAAAATTTTCTTCAACCGGACTCACTCGAACTCAGCCTCACCAAAATAATACTCACCCGGACTCCCCCAGACTCACGGAAAGGTCTGAGTCTGAGTTAGTCGACTCATGAGTGAGATTGCCGACCTATTATCTTAAGTATGTCTTATTCTGATGGTTCCTTCGGTATTCTAGTGCCAGAAAGGTTCCCCGAATGGTTCGCAGGCTTATCCTTTTGTTTCAGAAAACTTGATTAAGGTGAAAGCCTAATATACCCGACGAAAAATCCTGGCATGATGACGAAACGGTGTAAGTGATACCACCTGATCTCTCAAGCGTGGTTCCAGGCGCGCGAGCTGCGCTTTCTCTTTGTCTTTGCGGCGTTCACGTGACTAAAAAAAAATCACACACGCACAAAAAAGCGGCGTTCGTGCGACTCGGTCTCCTGACGGCTGAGTCACACGACACGCGGAAGGGGCCCGCGATGGAAGACGCTCAGAATAAGTGAACCAGGCTAATTAGTGAAAGTTAGTTCACTAGTGAAAGTTGATTAGTTAAGTCGTGAAAGTGTATAAGCGAAAGTGCATAACAATATATGCAAAAAAAGATACGAAGTTTAATACTGAAATGAAACAAATATTTTATGTGCACGTCTTTAATAATACTTTCTATGTACATTTTTTAAAGGCCACACACGATTTCGTCTTAAAGTCGTCATAAGTGCCTTAGGGACCCCGGTATTTTTTTTTTATTTTATGCACTCAGTTGCTATTTATAAATGAATGAGCGGCAGCGTAAAGCCATTAAAATTGGTTCAATTGTCGATTGCATATCGTTGTGTAATAGCTGTTCCAATAGTAATTTACATTAATTCCATTTATTTCGAGGATGAATGGATGGATAGAAGAACTTTATTAAGGTGCAGTACGTTGAAAAGGCTGGTTTTTTATTGTTAACGGAGCACTGTGCATGAATCATGACATGACATTTACTTGTACAAATATTTTACAGGCCCTATACTACTCCGTCAACTTAAATATCAAGCGCAATATTTTTTACGTAAGCGTCGATATTTTGATGCGCTCTTTTTTTACGTTTACCGAAAATAAATTTACATTATGAGGCTTTCTTGCGCCCGCCAACACGCTGACAGCAAGTTTTACTTGTGCTTTGTAATCCTTCTACTGTTTACACTGAAACGTAGATGCTGCAAGCAAAGTTCTGACAATGAGCGTCAACACGGTATCGAACAGACGAACAGTCAACCCTAGTCTACATCTAGTAAGTGACGGAGCGCCTTCACTTCGCCTGCTGCAATATAGGAGTGTACTAGGCAGGCAGACATCTTCTGTAGTCGACAGGCTGAATGGAAATCAGATACCTCGCAGGAGCTGACGGACTGCAAATGCAACCCGCAGCTGTTTTGGAACTCAAACAAATCATCGAATTCAAGGAACACTTCTTGCTATCGAGTCAACAAGCTGCGGGCCAACTTTGCCTTTACGCATGGTGGCCCAGTTTGCGAAGTGCGGCGACGTCAGACATGCAGTACGTTTGCTCTCGCACTCGAATCAACCGAGGACGAAATAGCATTAGCTTCCGGCGGGATGACTCGCCGCTTTAACCTGACAGCCTCTGTTTTGTACGCTTTCTAGCCGTGTGTTGACATGAGCTCTTCGAATTTCTTTGTTGCAAACGTTCATTAGTTCACCACAATCATCGTAACCACTGTACAGCTCACATTCGCTGACTCCCGTACAGCAAGTACAGATGTTTTTTTTTTTTTCATTCAGAATAGGTCCTCTAGAACTCATTTCCATGCAACGCAGTCTCTCGTACATTATTTTCTTCTTTCTCTAGCACATCAAAACAAGACAGTTCAGGGGAAGGCGGATACATCACGTGATCCTGACGTGTCTTTGTCACTCCCACCTTTTTTTCTCCCATACTTTCTTTCTTTCTTTCTTTCTTCCTTTCTTTCTTTCTTTCTTTCTTTCTTTCTTTCTTTCTTTCTTTCTTTCTTTCTTTCTTTCTTTCTTTCTTTCTTTCTTTCTTGTTTCTCTTTGCTCAAGCTCTGGCTTCTCTCCTCCTCCAGCACTTAGGATGGAGGAGGGCGAGAAAGAAATGTACAAAAACGCTGCGCAGGAAGGCAGCTGCTGTCCCCGCGACAAGTTCTCTAGTAGAAACGTGGCCTCTGGCGAGATTCCCTGTTCAGCGATTTCTCGCTTCTCCAGCACAGTCAGTGCAAATGCGTTTCGCACTGTCATTAGGCCTTCGCCTGCTGTTAGCACATTTGACTGCATCTTATTACTGTCAATTCTTCTTTAAGTTATTTCACGTTCGAAGTAGTGCTACAACAGTGCTCCAAGTGCCTAATTAGTCTTTCCATTAGCTTTTCTGTTTTCAGTTTAGTAAATTAGCATGCCTGAATGAGGATCTATGAACGCAGTTCGATTCTCAACGAAATACCAAATCATTGCTGTAGAACGCCATAATAACAAATAGATCAGTCGTAACGGAGATTAATTTCAAGTGTTCTCTCTAAGCGAAGGCCCAGTGATAAAACTTTCCTTTTTTTTTTTTCAGTCAATTTATGCGACGCTTCTATTCAACGGACCGCGACCTTAAAACCTTTCTAAGTTGTTTTCTTTTTCAAAGACACGAAAAAGACTTGACGACGCGATGACTTTTTAACCAGAGGGATAGGCAGGGGAGGTTAACCAGGCGCTCGTCCGGCTTGCAACCCTACAGTGATAGAGAACAGTCAGGCAATGAAAAGGGGGATAGAATGGAAAGGAAAATGTGCTATATTTCTCCCCCTTGCGGGATTCTGCAAAACTAATTAACCATATACAGTGTCCATCTGTTCCGAGTTGTCGATTAATTGGGCCTCGCGATGCCAATTGCTAGAATCCTCGTTAGCTTTAATGGTAAAATGACCACCCCAGAAAGGCCTTAGTTCCGGGTTCGAAGCTCAAATCAGGACGAATATTTCTTAAACTAAAAGCTTTTGTTCGAAATGATTTTTCGAAAAGACTTTCGGCAAAAGCCATAGGATTTTTCACGCCGAGTGATAGTTACACAACCATTTGATGATTGAAGCGATTTTGAATAGTCTCGAATGGAAGGCGCTATTGCGATGTTTACTGCTGCTCCTTCTTCATTCTGAAAGTACATGAAGAAAACAAATATGATGAAAATAAAACGAGGAAAATAGCGTGTAATGTAAAAGTCACCCAAAGCACAGAATACTTTCGAAGAGGACCGTTATTGGAAACAATTTTTGTTTGAGTTGATTTCATCTGGAATAGAAACTTTGATTTCTTATTATTCTGTCAATATATTGAAAGAAACCATACTTAAATTCTGTTCTTAAATTTCGGTGACTGTAAGATGCAATACTTGCGGTTCGGGCTTGGAAGTGAAACAGGAAATTACCAAAAATTGGAAAGTTAGTCAAGCACAAGTACCAAGATTACAGTTTCGTCAGACTCCGCATCAAGATCAAATACTGAAATTCTGTCACCTGCACCTCGTCTTGCATAACGAAATTTGATACTTAAGTCCACGTCCAATGTAAGTTTATTAGCATGTTGGCGAGGTTTCTAGAAAAGTTATAGCCGCATATATTCGCGACGTATTTGCGAGAAGCGTACGATATTCCCTCAGTTATTCTAGCTTGGATACATTCAGGTGCGCTTTACACAAATGTGATAGCATTTTTATTATTAAGTTGCTCAGTTGTAAAATTGATATTTTTTTTTTGCTGGCGATTTTTCGCAGTTTACGATAGTTTTTTTATAAAATGAAATCGACAGCCTAAAGAAAAAACAAACTCGCTACATTCGCTCTATTTCGTAAACGCTAGGAATCTGATCAAGTTCCGTGCACTTGTTGCCGAGTTATATGAAGTCTGCATTCCCTCCTAGATATTTAGATAGACCTCTGCGCCTCTCACGCAAACTCACATTAGAAAGGTTTCATTGAAGTTAGAAGACCCTTTATGCATGCGATTTCAAATTACCAAATAACTTCCAGTCAGAGCTCACTGCAGTGCCTTTAGCTCTCTTTTTTTCCTTAAGCACGACACGACGTTGAAGGAGTCCTTATTGAATTTCATCTGGCCAGTGTTCCCGACCGGCTGAAATATAACGCGTGCTTCAAAAATGCCATTCGAGCCTGCACCTAAGGTAATGAACGTATAACGAAACTTACGCTTCGAAAGTTCAAAACCCGAAACAAACTCAATACAGAAAGTTTCTCTCGGCAAGTTCATTACGTGGGGTTTGAGTCACTACCTTCTCATTTTTTTTCTTTTTATTTTTTTTTCTCTCGAGACTCCGTCTTTCAGGAATACACCCTCGACCTGGTTTCTGTTTCTGTGCGCGTTTGAGTCAAATCTGTGGGAACACTTGGAGTATCATTCTCATTTTTTTCTTGCTTTCCTACTGAGCCACTGCATTATCGTGTCGCCAGTGAATGTTTGCGCGAGCAAGCGTTTCAAGGAGGGAGATTCTCTCAGTGCTGCTTTCGAAACTGTAACGATTGAAACCGAGCCAAGAAATGTAACAGCAATAATCCACCAAAAGCGGCTTTATTTGTGGTCTTCTTCATGGGCTTATTTCCTGAGCTTGAGCCACGCAAGCATTTAAGTAAGAAATTATATTTAGCCATCTCAGAATGTTATTTTCGTATTCTCACCTCGAAACGTTCGAGTCTTGCACTAAAGAACATTGAACAAGCAGTTAAACTCTGGCGAGGAAGGACCATATATGGTTGACTGCATGGAATAGTGCGAGGTATTGATTTCACTCTTTGTCATTACGGTTAGTTTTTGCTTCCGTGATTTTTGTTCAGTGAAGCACAGTTCTTATTACCTGTACTCGATAACTCGATAGCAAAACCTCGGGCTGTCAATTCAACGAATTACAGTGACCAGCTGCTTTCCGAGAAAGAGATGGAGAGGTGTTCATAGAGGAAATAGTCGCTACTTCAGCTTCTCCTCCAAGAAGCACGGCTTAGTGAGTAATTTCTAAGCTGCTGATCTTGGAATTTCGTCTGGGACCCTCGCACCGGAGGTTAATTCAGACGGGAAAGACGACTAACTCGCATTTCCTTTGTCCAAGCGACGTAATTGTACTTCTGAAAGGTCGCCGCGTTCCTCTACAGCAGGCCCGTAGCCAGGAATTGTTCTCGGGGGGGGGGGGGGGGCGAGCCCCTAGGCCCCCCACCTCTTCTCCCCCACCCCCACCCCCCTGGGGGAGGGCGAGCCCCTAGCCCCACCCCCACCCCCCCTCTGGCTACGGGCCTGCTCTACAGTGAAGCTCATTGGAAAAGAATATGATTCAAAGAAACTTTTTCTTGGTCTATTTCGCATTTGCTGTGAGCGGCAAAATTGTCTCACACTCTGAAAGAAAGTACCACAGCAGCAAAAAAGAAAGTAGCGTCACCAGGCAAGTTCCTACCTGCACACCCATATTCTAATGTTCTCATTCGCTTCGCTCCCTAGTCTTTGATCGAATTTGTATGAAAGTGTCAGGCAATTAGTTGGTGCTAATGCGTTCCCGGATTCGTGCATTACAGGCGCGGAAAGCGGTTCTGTGACCGCTGCTTCCTTACGCTGGAATTTAATCAGCATAGTTCCGGGAAAATCAGACGCGATATAAGACTAAGCGCTCAGTGGACTAATTATATTACTTCGACAAAAGCCCTTAGCGGTATTAAGTGACGGGGGCAAGACATGGTACAGTTGCTACGCACATAATTTTATGGTTTTGCATTTGGCGAGCTCGAGTAGCTGAACGGAAAATACGGGATGAGGACAAAGAAAAAGCAGGAACGCCCATATATGTCTCTTAGCGTCCTCTTTTCTTCAATAAAAATTTTTACGCTCGCATGACCTACTAACCGCAATGTTCGTAGACTACCCGAGGAAACACTGTTCAAACTGTGTTACAGTTGAACGCCTCAATAACGACAGCCCTGAAGAGGGAAATTCTGGCGCCAACGATGAAATCCGGCGTCCACGGCGAACTTCCATAGAGTGCAATGCATTAGCCCTACCTCGACAGCGACGAAACTTTAAAATGTACTCCCGCAATAACGAAAGTTTCAGGTAGTGATCCGCAGCGTTTTTTTCATCCCGTGAGTTTGTTGGGAACCCCAGAAGTTCGAAAATTGCAGCACCGCTCGTTCGACAAGTCGGGAACGTACGTTTCCGCCAACAAGTATCGGTGCGACCATTGCTTTTTACATTCGGTCAGATGATGATAGCAACAAGACCTTTTTTTTAAGTTTTTTGCGAACGCCTCTGTTGGCAACTACGTCGGCACACGACCTTCCAATTGACGACACCCACGAAAATGACGTCATGCCGACAGTCATTACGTAGACCGCCTAACTGCTTGCTGCCGCGTGTCTCTCCCTGTACACGCCGGGACCTCCCGCGCTTTGCTTACGTGCAGCGTTATTTCGCCTTTCGGAAAGATGACGCCTCCTGTTAATAACTGCAAGTAAGTTCGCGGGAAGTTCTTGATACTTTTGGCATCATTCGCACTTTCCTCGGCGCCCACGACAACGACGCAGTTATGCAAAGCTCATTAAAGCTGCGAGGCCCGAGCCGTCAAGCTCCTTCAAAGCAACGTGAAACAGAACAAGATCAGCGACGTCTTTAAATAAATTTTGGTTGTGCGAAGTTTTTGGTGTGTGTATTTCATCTATTTTTACGACAACGCAACTCTCTCGAGAACAAACAAAAAACGCTTCTTCGGCGACTTCGTTATTGAGGGGTTCGACTGTATATGTTTCGCGCGACTAACGTCTTATCTAAATATACAGGGTGTTTCAAGAAATGTGTCCAGTATTTTTTAAAAATCACAGAAACGAGGTATCTGCGTGCTACCTGCGGCGTTACCTTTAATGTGGGAGAGGGCATTTTGAGATGCGTAGAAACATTAATTAGGGCAGTAATTATAGAAATTAAGAAAATTAAATTTTTAACCAGTGGAAATAAGTGGTCTAGTCCAATAGGCGAATGGAAGCCCTTCCTGAGAATAGCCCATAGCCGCTTTGAAATTTCTGAAAGGCGGCCACTGGTAATCACCGCGGAGCGATG